>NW_025336248.1:2138024-2191561 GCF_004798865.1 Varanus komodoensis
GCTCTTAACCACTACACCACACTGGCTCTCAGCAGTCAAGATGTCACAAGAACAGAGACACAATGCCTTGGTTTGCATAACCTGACAACCCAATCCAGCTCCTCTCATTTCAGTGCAGCTTGCTATTGCTTCTGAACCAAGTGATGTTACTTCACAAGCCACCCTGAAAACCCATGGCTTGTTGTTGGCTTTTTCAGAGTGGCCTGTTTTCAAAGTGGCTTGTCATAATGCATGAACCCAAAAGAGTAACTTTTGCATGGCTTGCCAGGACTGTTGCACAGCCGTTTGGCAAGAATGGCAGGAAAAACTGCATCACTGTTCATGATCTTGCTGGCAACATCCCCTCTTATTATGTTTTGAGATGACACAAGTCAATTAGTACCTTGACATCCCTGCTTCCAAAGTCAGCAATACTCTTTTTCACCTTCAGGCAAGATGGCTGATGCACTGCCAGCAGTAATGTGGCTGAGCAAATGAACAACTGGCCCACCATGGCTTATTTCCAGGGTGGTTTATGGAGATGCAAGAACCAGGTAACAACTGCATAAGCCAGAACAATATCAAACATACTCCTGAGAAGATACATCCTTAGAAGGCAGCATCAGACTCAGTATTCCTACTCTTACTGAAAAGCAGCTTTAGTGTATGTCACTATCAGTTGCTTTCCTCATGCCAACTTGAGGGCAGTAACGAAGGAACTAGAAAAGATCATCAAATGTCATTTTGTTTCACTGGAGACCAAGGTCAAGATCATCCTTTGTATTCCCAGTTATTATGTATGGGTGTGAAAGATGAACAGTGAAGAAAGCTGACAGGAAGAAAATTTATGTGTCCAAAACATAGTGCTAGAAGGAAGCTTTGCAAATGCAGGGCATTGATACTTTCTAAGAAGGGAAATTCTGGCTTAGTGCCCAGAAAGCAGCCAGATGACACCCTCTTTGCACACATAAGTTCACCACTACATCGGCCATACATTTCCCAAGCTGTTCGATCACATTCTGTTTCTATACAATCCCTCCCTCTATACAAGTGTTCTATTCCTCCATGCTCTTCCTGATATAATTCTACTTTGAGACAATTATTTCTTCTCTATTTTCAAAGCTTCAGCCACAGACAGAACTGGGCCAGAGAGAAGTCTGGAATGGTATAACATTTAGTAGTTTAGCGAATGGACCCTGCTTTTTCTGAGCATTAGAAGGAGCTAATCTAGTAGTAGTAGTACATTATACTTCTATACCGCCTGTAGCTGAAGCTCTGTGGTTGGTAAGTCACTCATTCAGATTTCAACCAGGCCTGACCCTACTTAGCTTCACTTCAGGCTGTTGGATGCCTTCCACACATGAACCCAGAAGGAACTTTCTCAGTACCTGCCCAATTTGCATTCTAATGACTTAAAGCTGAGAGACATTGAGCTATGTCTCCCAGCTGGTTCCAGTTATGAAAGGTATTATAGACCTGAGACGCAATAAGCAACCACAGGAATAAAGTTCTACCCAGTTTGGTTGCCTGCCCTAGACAATAGGAAGGCCAAATCAAACAGTTAGTCATCCTTCTTCATAGATTTCACCTGATCCAAGAAAAATGACACAGTTCAGTCTGTTCTCTTGGTATCTGATATTCAGCATAGGCATTTGACGCTCCAAAAATTCCAGTGTGTCTTTGTGGCCTTGGGCAATGCTGAACTGCTCCAGATCAATTCTTTCTTTAGCCAGCAAGAACTCTTTCAACTTTTTAACCCGCAGGCCACTCTTGTACGTGGTTAGAAGGCTGGTGACTACAGCCAAGACTTCTGACAGCACTGCCGGAAGGGGGGAAAAAGAGATAAACATAAAATTCAGAAAAGTAATTGAAGGCAAGTTTATGCACTGATCTAATCATCAGCATGTCCTGGACTAAATATACCAAAACAGCATCCTGGCTAGAGTAGGAAAAGTTAAACCATGGTGGGGTACATTTTGATTCCACTTCTTTAGGCAAAATTGAAAGGTTGTCAGTTTTCAGATTTTTCTAAACAAGTGGGAGCCTGGAACTAGCATTTGCCAAGTTTTACGAATATAACCTATTAGGAGCTGCCCTTGAGTTTGTCAGTAAAACCTAAGCATCATTTTATACATCTATTTTACATTTGTTCTCTAAAGATATACAAACACGCAAGCTGCCTGTCAAGCTACCTGAATTCTAGTGGCAAAAGCAGAAGTGTGTGAGAAAAAGAGCCTGTGAATACGGCAGCAAATGGAGGGAAACACAATGGCCCAGAATTAAAACCATAAGCTGTAGTGATGACCAATAAACTCAGATGGCATTAAAAGGGGGACTGAATCAATTCATGGGAGGATAAAGCTATCAGTGGCTATGAGTCATTATGGCTTTATGCAGCTTCCAGGATGAAGCAGGACCTCTGGATAACAACTTCTGGGGAACAGCAATGGGAGTGTCCTCATGAGGTCCAGCTTTTGGGCTTCCCAAAGGCATGTGGCTGTCCACTGAGAAGCAGGTTGCTGGACTAGATTGGCTTTTCATCTGATCCATTAACTCTTCTAGTGATCTGCTCACTGGCTATCCTACATGGAAAAGAGGTAAGGAAAGACACAGGATGGCCCATTCAGCACCACTCTTCCACGGGCTGCAGTCCTATGCAAACTTCCAGGAGAATAAGCCCCCATGGATGCAGTGGGATTGCCCTGTGAGTGAACATGCACAGGATCAAACCAGCAAGATGGTTCTACACAAACACCAGTTCCCACGTAGACAGAGGACTGCAAATAGGTTTTTTAAACGTGCCAAGGCATGTTTGCCTCTTTGACTAGCCCCATTACTCAAAGACTTTCAGCGTTAAATGCAGCCTTACCAAGTTTCTTTCCCAGAATGTTTTGCTTCCGCTTTTTTGATTTGCTGGCTAACTGTCCTGAGACTGAGGAGGATGAAGTGCTGGCCTGGGATGATGCAGAGCTGCAGGAAGCTGGGAAAGCTGACAAGTAGAGGAGAAATGTAGAAATGCAGAGAAGTTAAGCACACCAAACTGTAGGGTCTTGCAGAACTGCAACCACGCTGGTTATAAGCCGCAACAACCAAGTTTCCACAATACCCAGATTTTCCGTTATTAAAAGGGAACATGAAAAAGGCTAGATCCATCCCATTCCATGCGATTAAGAACCCAGAACAGAAGAGGCCCTCCCCACACTTAAAGGGTGACGGAACCTCCACTGAACAGAGTTTTAAAACACTGCAGAAGGTATTTGATTTCATTATTAGATCTCACTTTCAACCAGTGACAGAAAAACCTTGAGATTCATATTCTAGATGAATGTTGCCTGCCAGCATCGCTTATACTGAGGAATGCTGGGCTCAGCCAGACCTTCGACCAGTTACACACTTTCAGCCTAACCTGCTTTCCAGGGTATTTGTTGTGAGGTTCAAGTGCAGGGGGAGAAAACCTTGTACACTCCTTGCATGAGAAAAAATAGCAGGGTTTCGACATTCAAATAATAAAATAATCAAGAGATTTACTTTCTACCTATCCCTGTTGTAGAACCTGAACATGGCTCCTAGATGCTTCAGGAGACAAGCACCCATGAAATCTGAAGTTTCATGTAAAAGAAGTAAATGTATTAGACTTTCTGGCTACAGATATATCTTACCTATTGGGGGGTTTGTCAACTTGTGAGAGGACACGTTTGACCCACTGGAAGACAAAGGTTCATCCGAAGAGGCACCGGCACTGGGCAACTCAGAGGTAGTGCTGAGACTATTTGAAAGAAGCTGGACTATGCAGTTGTGGGGCCATTTGCCATTTACGAAAGAAAATCTGAGGCCCGGCATGTGCAGTAAGCACGACACAACATCTTCATAGCCCAGATCTTGGCTCAAAGTCTCCAAATCAAATTGGTGTTTCTTCTCCAGGTTTTCCTGCAGAGCTTTCACATTCAGACCAAGGGGGTGGCCTCCAAGAACGTCTAGGATTGGCACCAGGGCAGCAGCCAGGTCTCAAAGGAAGGAAAATGAAATGACTATGTAGAAAACATTCTGCTTTTTTAACCGTAGTCGCATCATGTGCTGAGTGCACCACCTCTGTGGACAAGATCATTAGAGGCCTGATGGAAAGCTACAGTGGGCATAGGCAGGAAGAAACCTAGCCATGAAAATGGTTATGCTCTGGCTGCAAATGTCAGACAACTTCTGATAGTGGTAACTCTTGAGGGCTAGACTCTTGACACCAATTCACTCCTAAAGGGGCAGCTGATTTTGGACAGCATCTACCAGGCCACAAATGGGCAGCTACAAAGTTCTACAGGAGCACAGCGAGAACAAGCAGGAAAGTGGGTATAATGCTAGGCGTGGAAATGGCACAGCCTCCACAGACTGAACATCTCTGCTGCCACTGTGTTAAGCCAGAATCCCTCAGGCAATCTTACCAGGTTTCTTGGCTATCAGCCTCTGGGAAACACCATCTGAGTTGGAAGGAGAGAAATCGCCGTCAAGAGACACAGCTGGGCTGCAGCTACCTACCGGAAGAGGGAATAGGAATTAAAACAAGCCCAGAAGGCAGCAGTGGTAAACCACTTCGGAAGCCAAGCAACAGCAACTGGTCTCCCTCATTGCACGAGCATCAAAAAAGGAGGTATCCCATCCATGGTAGGCCGTTGCAGCGTCCAATGTATTTCCCCCACTGCATCCCAGGGTGATCCATGCTGCTCTCTGATCTGATGGGTCTTCTCTATGTAGGAAGAAAATCTTGCTGCTGGTTGATTATTTATATTGCTATACAGTATTGTTTACACTGTGATTATCCCCAGTTGTATTTACATTGCATTTCTATTCTGTTTTATGTTTTAGTTATTACTGTCATCCATTTGTATCTGCATTTTCTATTTTTATCTGTATTACTGTTTATGAGTGCACTGTGAGCTGCCCAAAGAGCCTTCTGGCTATGGGGCAGGATACAAATGCAATAAATAAATAAGGCAGTGGAATCACTCAGTTTGTTTTCTGGAGGTCTGCTCAGAATAAAGGGACCCATGACAGACAATGGATCTGCAATCCTTCTTTTAGAAAGTCTTCCAGGAAGATCTGATGGGGGCTGGGGTGAAACACACAAACACACAGGGCAACCCTTCCCCCAGAAGGTCAGCTTTTATGCAGACTAACTCCATCCCAAACAAATACTGGTCCCAGCCTTGGAGTTAAGAACACAAAAAAACGTAGAAGCAGTTAACCGTCCATGAGTCAACAGCAGATGCTCCTTGTCAGTCTGAGTACTTGGGGCAGCTTTACCTGATGTTTGTCCTTCAGGAAGGGTGTTTGAGCTGCATGCAGAAAAATCTGTGTCCAGGGAAACAGCAGGGCTACAAGGACCTGGTAAAGCAGACAAACAAGACACAATATGAAACTTGCCAGGCGTCCAAAGAGCACCTCTTCAAAAGCCCATTACTGTTGTGGCTTGCACTGCTTTAACAAGTCTTACAGCTGGGAGACAAGGGAGAGAGACAGCCTGCACATTGCCACTGAGGTCAGGCTAAAGGCAGGAACTGCAGAGTGCGCCTTTTTGGTGGTGGTCCCCAAATTGCAGAATTCCCTCTGTTGTCGGATCAAGCATACTGGATCCATGTTGGACTTTCTGTTCCAGAGGGAAGGGTGGATAAGAGCAAATATGCACTTTGTGACACTTGCAGCCTGCAAGCTAACATGACCTTGAGATCTTCAAAGGACCAGCAAAAACTGGTTTATGCCACTCTAAAGTTGCAATATGTCTTGCTAACTGTAGGGCGTAGACTCTGCCAGGCTAGTGTGTTGCCAGATCAAGCCATACAAGCCAGGTGACAGGTAACAGCCAGAGGGACCCCAAAATCATGCCAATCCAGAGTCTAGAGATTAGACTATGAGCAAAGACCAAGCTTTACTCTTATGCACTAAAAAACAAAGTGGAGAACAATGGGGGGTGCCCAAAGCAAAGACTCACCAGTTGTCCCCCAAAACACGCATTATATAGCTATGTAAGGCACAACCTGGTCATCTAATACACGTCTGCTGCATCTTCCTTTTGCCTAGTTTGAAGGCTTCTTTCTTCTTTCAAGGACTATCTATCCCTTATCTTTTTGTTATATATACTCGCCTGGCAGCGTCTACTCCCTATAAGACTGCGGGTTACACAAAGTGTATATTCGTGCTTATCCACCCTCCACTCTGGAACAGGAAGTCCAACAGGACCCAGTGTGCATCTCCTCACAGAAGCCCATGTACCAGTTCTTTTGCTGACCTCTTGGCACCAGGCAAACACTTTCTAATTCTCCCAAGCCTGTCTTAAATGCGTAATAGTTGCTTTATTTCTAGTATGTTTAACATTCTGTTTTAAAATAATCTTTCTCAATGTTTTAGTTGCTCAGACATTTATCTGTCTTAAATAATCTTTAATTGTGATTGCTGCTTTGGAAACTATTCTGTTAATGGTCAAGTAAAAGCAGCAAACTGTGGGTTAGACAACTCATCAATTGCAACAGCTTGTGTTGCTATTTTCCCTATACAGCCTCAGACAAGCACAACTGGAGGGTGCTTGGTAACATGTGAACCCTGACACTGTAGGTTAGTTGTGGGTTAAACAACCGAAGTTAATGTAACGACTCCTTCACCTTGGGTTAACTCACAATTAACTTGCAGTGTCCAGGTTCACATAATGGAGCAACCACAGGCTGAGTCACCCAGAGGTTGCATATTTAGGATGATAACAGCACACAGGCAAGCTTTATTCAGTACCTTATGGAATTACCCTCTAGTTCCCACCTACATGGGAACAAGCCCAACTTACTTTTACCATTGTTTTTATTGTACTTAATGTGTCTCACCATTCTGAATATACTACATCTGATTGCACTCACTGGGTGTTCTCCATGATGTGCAAATCTGGATGCTGTGCATTAATAGTCATTTAAACAATTAATAGAATTAGTTTTGCTCCAACTAAAACAAACCACCACGTGGGGCTCTTGAAATGCAACCCAGGCTGACAAAACCCCAACCTACCACATGCCAAGCCCCACATTGTTGCTGCTTCACCCTATACAAAGCAACTTCGCCAAGCTTCATCTTGATCTCCTCTCCAAGAAAACAAATATTATCTCCTTGGTCCATGCCAACAGTGGAACTGGCACCCCAGCCCAAAACCACATAAGATGAAGCACTGCAAATTTTGCCCTACATGTTTGAAGCTGAACAACACAATTCCGGGTCTTTCTGCTGTCTTGGAGACACAGCCCAGGAATGTCCCGCAAGATGGAGATCACGTCTTTGTAGCCCAGTTTGCTGCAGAATGTCTTCAAGTCAAATTTATGCTTCTCTCTCAAGACTTCTTGTAGCTTCTTCACCCTCAGACCAAAAGGATAGTGTTCAAGGACCACTTGGATTGGTGCCAAGGCAGCAGGAGTACTGCAGAATCAAAGCTCCTTGCCATGAGCAAGTAGACCCGGTACAGTCTTCCCAACCAGGCAACCCCAGGTGTCCTGGACCGCATCCAATGGCTCTGCTAGCTGGGAACCTGCTGGTTGGGGGGACGGCTGCTCTAGAACACATGAAGCAGCCCCTGATGGGAGTTTTTAACAATCTCGCCAACCCTGCCTACTCTACCTGCCCCTAGCCCTTGCAGCATCACACCAAGCAGCTCTTTATTTCACCTGTGGCCTGAATCGCTGGTTCTTTCACACTGTCCCGGCCACTGCCGGAAGTAGAGGTTGCAGAGACATCAATGGGGGAAGGACAAACACTCACCAAATTAGACAAGAAACATCTTGTTGTGAAAGCTGGTGGTGACAGTGGCTTGGGGAAGACAGAAAATCCATGAGTGTGATGCTCAGAGGCTGTTCTTCAGCACTGCTGCAAGAATGAAAGAGCTGGGATTTTGAGCCAAACTACCAGGAGAAGCCCTGCTCCAGGAACCCTCTCTAAGAGAGGTAAAAAGCTCATCAACTGGGAGTAGGGCCTTCTCTGCTGTGGTGCCCAGACTCTGGAATGTACTTCCCAGAGAGGTACACCTGGCGCCAAGTTTATACTCTTTTTGGTGCCAGGCCAAAACCTTTTTATTTAAACGATATTTTAAAATCAATAACTTTTAACCTTAGTTGCTGTTTGTTTTATGTTTGTTTTGTACTGTTTCAATTTATTTATTAGAAATTGTTTTAACTGTTCTTTTAAATATTGTAAGCTGTCCTGAGATTTTTGTATAATAGGACAGCATACAAAAGTTTTTAATAAATATACTACACATGTTGCAGTAGTCACATTGCCTATCCAGTGTAAGCAGGTGTAGCTCCAACTCAGATCTAGACCACCACACATTGGAAGGATTAAATCTTCCCCACCAATCGTACTGCTGGTTGCCTGAAAACCTTCCTGATGTCAAAGGAGACTACTTCTGCTAGAACCCCAAGATGGGAAGTGGAATATTTTGGAAAACAAATGGTGTGGGGACAAGGTTTTATCCAACCTTCTGAAACACAGTGGTCCCAACTCCAATCAGGACCACTTCCACTACAGCAAAATGACATGTTTAACATTGGGCTATTCGCCTTCTGTTTAGCCTCTGAGGCTGCATTTTAAAGCTCATTTGGAGTTGCTCACACCCAACAGCCTCTAGAAAGGCCACAAGGTCTAGCCCTTGTCACCTTTACATCATTCTGTTTTTAGTGTTCTATGCCTCTTTTCTCCTCTCCTCCTGTGGTGCAGGATTAATTAGTTATATTACCTGCCTTTCTGCCACAAATGGCACTCAAGGTAGCTAACAATAACATTCAAATAAAAACAGAAATGTAATACAACATTTTAAAAAAATTTGGGGGGGGGGAGGAATCTGAGAGAGAGAACTAACACTTGGAAAACCTAGCAGCAGCAGAGCTATTTACATATACCAAAAACCTGTGAGCCAAAAAATGCCTGTACCTTCTAGCAGAAAGGGAGTCAGCCATGCATCCCTTAGCATGTTCCCATGCCTGAGAGTGGCTCCCCAAAACCCCTCCCTCCCTTTCCCAACAAGTGCTTTTCCAATGCTGGAAGGACCATGAGAAGGATCTCCTGCAAAAACTCAGGCAGATAAAACTGGGAGGGATGTACACATGCACACTCAAACACACACCATGTTTTCAAGGCCTGAGTGGCTGTTATTTTCCCGTTCACCAACCTGGCCTTCTTTAGCTAACTCTGCATTCAAGAGGCCAAGCCTGCAGGCCACCCATATTCTCTGACCTGAAAGAGAGCTTCAAAGAGGCCTACCCCCAGTTATGGTCCTCCCTCTCAAAACGACACAGCCTCTTCCCACCACATCTCTGCTGCAGCGAGCTGATGCAAGATAAAGCAAGCTCCCGGGAAGTCCCTGGGGAAGCATGCCCAGTCACGCATGAGCCTCTAAGTGCCAGCCAACCCAGCATCCCTTTTAAAAGTGATATTAAAGCAATTTACAGCATCAATAGTTGGTAAAAAATTTACCCCAGTACTCACACAAATATATTATTGAGCCCACAAGAGAAAAAGCACAGAGGATGAGAAGGAAACAGCAAGTTACTTATTTTGATTTCTGTAACACTGAACTCATTTGTGCAATCCTATGCATATTTAGCTGGAGAAATGTCAGTGTCCCAGAGTTCTCAGTGTAGCCCAGTGTGCTGGCTGGAGAATGCTAGTACTATGACTTTCTTTCTAGCTAAATAAGCAGTGTTATTTCTCACTGACCTCCTATATTGATTCAAGGTTTCATTCAGAGCTCCTAGTTATCACTGTAAAGTGTTTTTACACTTTTATTTATACAATGTTGCACCTCTTTCACATAAACTCAAAGAACTTACGCATTTTGTAACTTGCAATTTCTGTTGGTTATGTTATGGTTAACAGTACAATTGATGACATTCAGATAGGCCAATTATTATGAAAGGGTGACAAGCTCCAAGGAAGAAAAGGCTCTTCCTCTTTTGAGGAGGATGTAGAGAGGGAACTTTTGCAACAGCTGTTTATCATGCTCAAATTTCCTCTCTTATGCCAGGCAAAGCTTATAGCAATCCTTTGAGTTTATGTTTCAATCTTGATCCCATTCTTTCTCTCAGCAATTCAGCTCAGGCAAAATCATATAGTGATCAAATACTTTGGCTATTTCTTCTTGTCAGATTGGATCAATTCTGGGTGCTAATTCACAGGACCTAGCAGGGATGCCACGGTTTCATCCCCTGCAATATCAGGCATGGAATATGGTTTTAGACAATTTAGTGCTGAATTTACTCATGAATACACCACCAGCGCCAGTTCATGCAGGGTCCGGCCAAATTTAGGTACAGAATCTCAAACAATAGACAATGTACCTGCACCACTGCTGGCTTTCTCTGTATCTGTCAGGCTCTGAGCTTCCCTTTCAGAGTTGTCCAGTCCATTCATTTGTCCTCCTTCAGGGAGATGGTCACGATGGAAGCCATTTGCTATCTTCATGACTGCTTTGTGTGAGTCACCTTCCACAACCACGTTCTTCATGTCAGCCACCAAGTGCTTGAGTGAGCGGTAACCATGAAGAGAAATGTGCGGGTGGTAGCCATGCAGCTGGTAGAAGGCCCCAGTGAAGTTCCCAAAGCTGACTCCCTGGGAGTGCTGCAGCAGCAGCTGAAGAACATTGTGTTTCAAGACACTTGAGTCTTTCTCCTTCAAGGCCATTGGCCTCTGAAGACAAAGAAATGAATCAGAAATGTTGGCACATACAGACTGGAAAAAGATTCGCCCTCCCTAGACATCCTCTCAGCCTTAAAGCATATCATGTCCTCTGACATTCTGGAACAGTTAAGATACCACCTGTATGGGCATCTTGAGCATCTTTTGAAGGACTTTACTTTGGAATGGTTTGTTGCTCTGGGGGAGGGGGTGATTTTGATATAGAATGAAATACCCAATGAATACAGAATGCTATTTGCTGCTATCTCCTCCAAACCTTCAAATCATAAGCAGGAAGTCCTAAGTTTTTAAAAATGGCTCCCAGCTATCCTCTATGCTTCTTGACTCTGCTTGGAGGATATTCCAGATTTCTCTCCTCTGCTGTGAAGTTAAAAGGAGACAATGAATCCAAGAGGGCCTACGGCTCAGTACTAGAATACATGCTTTGCATATTGATGGCTGCAGCTTGCAGATTCAATTCCTGTCATTTCCTGGCATTCCAGTGGGGAAAGGGGGGATTAGAGAGCAGATGAAGTGAAAGACCTCCCAGATGAGAAAGGAAAGCATAAAGACCATCCTGAATTCACTCCCAGAATCTACAGCAGCTTTCTCCATTCTGGCTGCCTCCCACTGTGTTGGCTGGAGAACCATGGGAAATGTTCTGCACATCTGGAGTGTGTCAGATTGGGGAGGGCTGGTGTATAGTTAAGGGAAGGGAAAGACCTATCTCTGCATGAAAGGTCTTTCTCACTTGCTGTACATTTTTATTCTGTAAGTAGCCAATACTAAAACAGCCTTAAACAAATGAACAACAGCTTTAAAACAATTCTAAAAGTTCATCATATCAGGAGACAGTGAACTAAAAATGTAAGAAAGGCTTTAAGAAATTACTTTTTAAAAAGAAGCTAAAAACAGAATGGGATCACTTCTTTGACAAGTTAATGTGCATCACCAGTGTTTGAAATAAGGAAACAGTACACTGAGCTGCAACTTGAAGAGAAAAGTAAAAATAAGTCTTTTTTAAAAAATTGCATACATTTTTACTGGATTGGTTTTCAATTTAGCACAATTTATAAAGATTAGTGATGCTCAACCGGTCTCATTTTTATCAACAGTAGAATTTTGAACTGTTGCAACTCACCTTAATTAAAGGGACACTCCTTTAACAATGATAACCAAGAAAGAAAGGAGTCCCCCAAATGCATGTTAAAGCTAAATGCTGAAGACTCTTGGTTTAGAAGGAAAATCCAATAAAAAGTTTGAGAAACATTACTTTTTGTACTCAAATGCTTGCAACAAAATGTATGAAGAGGCACACAGTTAATTTTTAAAAGAAGTGCTACTCAGAGTAGGGCAACCATTACTTTCCAAATATGTTTTTCTAAACTTTCTTCACTCAGTACCGATAAGAGCTGTAAACACACAGGGCTGTAGGGCTGATAAGAGTAGGCTTTAGAGAGTCCAATGGGACTTTTCCCCAGTTCAGTGTTTAGAGTTGCAACCTAGGTAGTTGGAAAGAAGTTCCACCGAAGCCGAAGTGCTAAGTTTGGCATGACTTAATTCCCATTGGTTCCAGTAGTACTTGAATGCAACCAGCTCACAGGTCAACCTTTCATATGCCATTGCAAAATAAGCAAGCCCCACAAGGGGCAGTGGGGCTTATTCTCAAGTAAATCCGTTTAGAACAGAAACCTTGATCTAGATCTAATGTAGGGCCATCTTGGCTGCCAAGTAGAATAGGAAATAAACTCTACATTCACAAAAACTTTTTCTTAACTCTCTCTTGAAAGAGAAGCTCTAGCAGCATAAACGGTTTCGGGGCTATTCATTTATTTATCACAAGCATGTATTTCCCGTCCTTCCGCAGAAGCGCTCAGGACGGCTTACATAATATAAAATTTTAAAATACAATATTAAAACTACAATTATTAAAACTGCTACAGACTTAGAGCAGTCTTACGCTTGATTTTTTTTTACTCCAGATAACTCCCTCAGTTTGGTTTCTCAGAAAGTTCTGCTTGCATAATCCAACTCAGAAGTTCTTGCGAGCAGGACCGCAATCCTATTTTAATTTCGAGAGACTAAATCCCACTTAACCCAGTGTGGCTTCTTTCGCAGTTAGACACGTCTACGATTTCTAAGGTAAAGCACGCGGAACCGAGTGGGGCTGCTCTTGAGTAAGCCCTCAGAGAGCGGATTGCCGCTCCTTCGAACGGTTTTGTTAAATGCAAGCGCTTGATGACTGCCGATATCTGCGCCCAAGCGGGATGTCTTACCTTCCTTCGGAAACGAGAGAATGGGACAAATTAGTTTTCAGAACTAGCCCAGGGCCCCACCACGCAAATCACGGCTCCGTTCCGAAATTTTTTAGCAGGGGGAGCAGAGCTAACGGCTTCGCAGCACAAGGGAACCAGCGGCTGCTCCCGACACCGCTCAGGTAAGTGGGAAGAAGGCGGTGTTCAAATATTTAAAACATATTTAAAAAAACACCCTAATTCAAATCAAGCCTCCCCCACCCCACGAGCTCCAATCAGGTAAGCAGGGATGTAGAAGTTTTAAGTGCTTGCCTAGATGCAATTCGTTTCCGCGCAGCTGAGACGAGCGGAGTCGAGTCGTCTCCAAAACAGGAAGAGTTTCGCCATTGAGCAGGAAATAATCCAAAGCCTCCTTGCTTCAGTTTCTTGTCATGTGATCACGGGCCTGGCCGCATGTGATAAGAATCGGCGCCTCCGCTCCCGTGGAAGATAGCAGAGCTGGATGCGCGCCGGGGGCGGCTCTTCTTATAGCATCAGCCTGGGCTCTTTTTCGGTTTCTTTTCTTTTTAGCCACGTGATGGAGAAAGAGCACGCGCAAGTAATGCCGAGTAGAGCGGAAACGGTGTGAACGCAGCCTCTGATCGGAAATGCAGTGCTTTGGAAAGCGTGTTCAAACCAGCCCCTCCCCACGTTGTTGTGGTCACGTGCTGACAAGTCGTCTCCGAATCTGCCGACCCCATGCAGGAATGCCTTCCCCAGTGTCCCGGCCTTGCAAAGCTCAGCTCTTGTAAAGGCATCCCTCAGCTGGGCAGCGGTTTTCGACTTCGAAGGGGAAAAAATGAGGAATTTTCGTTACGCGAAGTGATTACCTCGGAGCTCCACCCATCCCGTCTCTAGCTCTATGAAATACACTAAGTTACAAAAGCGGGGGGGGGGGGGGGGCGGGAACTGATCTTAAATTCTGTTTTTGAGCATTCAGGGTTGAAGATTGCTGAACTGCTTCCCCACTAGCGAGCGAGTTCTTTCTGCAAGGGGGAATGGGAAAGGTGCCTGCATTCCCAGCTGTGTTTCCTGCAGAGGATTTTGGAATCCAAAATATCCTGCAGCCCCTGAGATGATGGACAGGGTCCCTAATATCACTCTCCTGTAATCTAAGTAAAAGTGTAGAAGATGGGAAAAAGTCCAAGGTCCTATATGTATATGCATATTGAATAGCAGAAAGTTCAAAGAAGAATTTTTGTTGTCATTTTTTTTAGAGGAAAGGGTAGGAGATATGTGGTAGTTTAGTTATTATGTATTTATTTAGAAAGTTATTGGCTGAAAGAAGAAATTGCAACAGTTATAATGTATAAATAGGGTTAAAATAGCTACTGTTTCAACAGTTGGCCATTGGATGGCACCAGAAGCTGAACCTGCTTTTGCAGTTTGGATGGGGGTGTGAGAGACTTTATACTACCAGATCAGAGGAATCAACAGTTAAATCGACAAAACTTTGGTTAAGGGTGATATAGAAATTAAATCACCAATAATAATAATAAGTCTGTAATTTTTTCTATGTAGTCAGAAGGCCTTTTACACTAGAAAACCTGAAGTAAGTTTGAACACTGAAAGCAACGAAGAATCTTGTGGCATCTAAAAAACTAACACATTTATTATGGCAGAAATATTCCACCCCATATGCCCACCCCTGGCTGTAAGAAAATTGCCTTTTTTCTTGTTCATTTCATATGGTTTTGTTCTAAATGTGAGATGGCTCAATTCCATAAAGGAAACCACAGTTAAGTTTAATTAGGGACGAGCCTTCTTTCCAAACTGCTGCCATCAGAAGTATAATTGGTGGGGATACCTGTAGCTTCTCCCTGGCCCTCAAACCCTTGACCAAAAGAGACTAAGTTGTCCTCCCTGACAGCAAGCAAAGACATTTCATTCAAGGATATAAACTGGTTTATATATTTGCAACACCATTAGAAAGAAGTAAAAAGCAACACGTCTGTTTCTAGTGTATACATTAATACAAGCAATCCTTATGCTTAGAACGCATTCAGATGAAATGGACTGTGGACTCTACATTCTGATGCAGCAAGGATTGCAAGCTCTTCAGATCACTGAAAGCTTGGCAGTGGGTGTTTTATCTTTACAAGTTTGAAGTAGCAGGCGTTTTGTGACTGGAGATGTGCTTTGTTACTTTTGCCCACATCAAGGGTATATAATTTTGAAGTGCATGAGCATCTACACATCTCCCATATTTTTTTCAAAAATGTCAATTCTATGAACAATGACTTCCCACCAGAAAGAAACCACCACAAGGTTTGCCCAAACCATATGCTCTGTCTACATCATATCACCAGCATTTAGCAGAACTAGGCAACTTCTACTTAACAAGTGGCTAAGCTGTCTGATATACACCAAGCATGCTTTTTTGTTGGAGCAGCCCAAACTTTAAATCTACAGAAATAGTTCATATGGAAAATAAGGCAACTTTCCATTGATTAGGCTGTGTACGGCATCCCAGTTCGTTGTTCCATTCCTAGCATCCCAAATATCTGCTTTATGATATTCTAAAAGGCATTTATGAAGAGGAGTTGTAGGTTTAGCTTTCTGTAATGAACCAAGTAATTCCTCTAACAATATAGGAAGTGCTGAAACATTAATCACTGATGGTTCTCGTATGGACTCTAACAGGTGCTGTATTTGACTAAATTGATGCCCAACACTAAAGTGTAAGTGATATCTAAGCCGCAATACTAAAAATTGCAAACTCTCCATGCAGCCCTGTTAACTGATCCAGTGTATAAATTCCATATCAACCTGACTCCTCCACAGAAAAAGCTACTTCTATATTTTCAAATCTGAATTTCCTCATAAACCTAAGTAAGCGTGGAAATATGGATTAAACTGCTGCCTATGGGATACTGTGTGCCGAGGTTGTCTAGCTGTTAGACTTGTAAATGGAGCCATTCCTTGCTTTGCAATATACTACTTCCTAACATCATGCTGTGAGAAAGAGGTTCCAAATAAGTCGACTCCAGAACATCCCATGGAGGAGTATTAAAAGGAAAATGTGTATTCCAATCATTTATATTGGGGAATATATAAGTGTCATGTTATAGACTCCGATCTAGAAATTAAAGCATCCCTCCCTAATTGGAAATGGCATCCTTTTAAGAGAAAAACAAGGAGGAGACCACTTCCCCCAGATAAATTCTCAAAATGATGCATACAGTTCTTGAAAATACATTTGGAGAATATATAAAGAAATATTACAGAATATGTGAATTAGTCATGGCAAAACAGTCTCCTAAGTTTCATCCTCAAAACCCTAAATGATCCACATCCTTCCAGATCAAGAGACATTTCCATCAACCATGCACTTAAATTTAATCATATAAGAAATATCCCTAGGCACCAATACACAAGAATGCTTTATCTGTTCTAGATAGCACTGGACTCAGTGACTGGAGAAAGGCTTAAAAGTCAATGAAAAAGGAGGTGGTTGGGCCAAGCCCAGACTCAAGTCAGCTTGTGTATCCCATGGTAAAGATGAGGTAAGAAAGAGGAGACTGCCGTGGCTTCTCTTCTCAGGTATCAGAGCACAGTCTCCTCAGGATATGGACTTTCAGTGTCCCCTGGAAGGCTTGGCACTGCCCAAGCGGGTAACAAGGTTGCAGGGCTATTTTAGATCCTGGGGCATGCCATAGTAATTATTAACACATCTTCTGTCACTGTCCTGGGGCTTGCCAGTCCACCTTCCCCTCCAAGCTTTCATCCCAAGCCCTACCACACAGATGGGCAGGTCCTTGCAAATGTACCCCAGTGACCTTCAAATGCAGCCTCTATCCACAGATAGCAAACTATAAACTAGAGGAGATCTGGCAGGTAAAGTCACAGAGCCTGATAGTTGCAGGTGATGCCCATTTCTCTCTCACTTGTTTGGATGATCAGGCTTCAGGTAGTCAGTGCCTTATTTTTGGAGAAGTTCTTCTTGGTTTTAGAGATGATGGTGTACAATAAAAACCTACCTGAACCTTTTGCGACTTTAGGCCTCTCTGGAAGTTAGAAGTGCTCAATTGTAAGTCTGAAGATGGCAGAAGACATGTTGCAAGTGAGCCTAGGTTGCATTGCATTCACAAATACATTACATTACACTACAATACACTTATTGTCTAATCCAGCAAGGAAACTTGAACTGAAAATACACATTTATTTGTTTGTTTGTTTACTGGAACATAGTTCTGGTGCAGCAAGGAGACTGTGAATACCCTGGACTGAGAAAAAGACAAACAACTGGATACTAGATCAGATCAAGCCAGAACTTTTCCTAGAAGCAAAAATTACAAAACACAAAGTGTCATACTTGGGCACATTGTGGCAATGCAAGACTCATTGGAGAAGACAATCATACTAGGGGAAGTCAGAGGTAGAAGAAGAGAAGAAAGACCAAATATGAAATGGATAGATTCCATAAAGGAAGCCACAGTCTTGAATTTACAAGCACTAGCAGGGCTGTGAAGCACAAGCCATTCTGAAGGACTTTCATTCACTGGTTTGCCATAAGTTGGTGATGAATTGATGGCACACAACAATATAACAACAGTGATAGTTCCTGCCCTTGGGTTTATAATCAATACATTTCAAGACATTATGCACAAGGAATATGAAATAGGGTGGTAGGATGCGCAAATAAAAGCCTGTTTGAAAAGTTAACAATGGTTTACTTTTGCTCACAGGGCAGGCAGCTGGAATGGCCCACTATGGGAGGAGGAGAGGCCCAATCAGAATAGCAGCAGCAGACGGAGAAAGCAAAGATGACAGTTCACCTCAGCTAGTTTCTTCTTCATCCCCTGCTTACAAAAGATCAAGGAATACATAGTGGGCAGCTATAACCCTATTAAGAATAGAGGGTCAAGGAGTTATCATCTGCACTAGCCTTGTTCTTATGGCACTTTGATTCTAATGGAGGAACTGAGAGATGCTTGAGAGAGATTTTGCGTCACATGCCAAAATAACTCGGCTGGTCTTGATACTGTCTTTCCTTGACAAGACAGCTGCAGGAGACACCACAATTTGTCCCTCTGCGTCAGTGAGCAGGGTGACCAGTGCTGGCCTTGGCAACATGCTGAAATTCTGCCTTTTGTCTTCTGAAAGTCCAGTGTCACTCCTGTGCTATTGTTAGAAAAAGGCCAGCCATTCTGTATTAATGCTTGCTCACTGTAACTTGCATGGAGACTGAACACAGACTGTTTCTGTGACTCAGTGGATCATAGCCTTGGCCAGGCCATGGGCCAAAGACCCCTGGTAGCCTTAGCAATACTTATGAGGTTGCTGAAAGCAGTTCCTGATTTAGGTTCTGTATGCTTAAAGCTGTAAATCAATTAATCAGTGAAAGTTTTACAGATCTAAGGCTGCAGATCAGATAGCTGGAAGCTAAAATAGGGCATCTAGACATTTGGAAAGTAACACCTGGCATAACCACAAGTGTTGGGGGTAGCAGTTATCAGAAAAACTTTCACTGACTCCAACCACAAACTTGGTCTGGCAGACATCCAGCAAGAGCCCAAATGTCACAACAAACAATTGTTATAAAATACCAGCAAAACACCTGGCCACATGACCCCCCTAATGACTTTCAAAAGGTGCTATGACATGAGAAGCTAGAATTGGCTGATCTGGAACTGGAAAGTACTTGGACATGCACAGTTTGGGCTACTTACCAATCTGTAGCCTATAAAGACCATGCCCAAACCTTTGCTTTTTGTCAGCTCCATTTTTTGATATGAGCCATGCTGCTGACCCCTTTTGCATGCAAAATAAATGGATTAAGTCTCTACTGGGCATTGCTTCCCTTTTTCTTAATAATTGAGACCCTCTGGGAAAAAGACCAATGGCATTTTTACATCACTGTGACATCATCATGCCCCAGTCCATGTCATCACAATGCCCTGTCTCATGTGCCTAAGGCCTTTTAAGTCAGCCATAGTTTCTTACTTGGACATGAGCTTGTCCAAAAGAGGGCTGATGGCCTATCAGACTGCTGCAGCTATACTGACAGAAGGATTCACAAGGGATGCTTCCCAGGCAAGGAGTAGTTGCATCCTATGACCAAGGATCATTGTAGAAAGGGGATCAGGTATGAGGGCAGGTGAGTACCTGCAGCAAGCAAGCTAGGAAGCAACCTAAAAGCTAAGTTCAAAATAGACATCAGTTTAAATCCATCTCCACCAGCTACCTCTATTTTCATTTTTTTCTCCACAGTAGGTGCAGGAAGTCTAATCAAGAATTTAGATGCCCCCTATCCCAAGGGCTCTGATCCATAAGGGGGCCTGTATCTACTCTACTGTAAAAATGGGGGAATCCAATGTAACTGCCATCTGATGGATTTAAAATAAAGTCCACTCTGGCCTTCAGATGTTCTGAAAATTTAAGTAACACAGAGAAAGGATCTGGTGGTCTTTACAACTGGCTGAGGACTAATAAGATGTAACCATAGACCTCTGTGGTCAGCTGTTCCACGTACACCAGGTTTGCACAACATGAGACCACTTCCTGCAGGGTGGTTCATTTTTTTGGCAGCATGCCACCCTGACAACCCATGACTTATTCTGGGTATGGTTTGATCCATGAGGGTCGCAGTGTCCTCTGAACCCAGGAGAGCAATTTCATCATGGGAACTGGCTGCAGAGCCACTCAAAAGCGGGAGAATCCCCTGCTACTTTCCACTGTGCCACTGCTAGTGAGATCCCCTTCAGCTATGCCCAAATGGTGCTTGGGAGAGACCAGTGCTGGTTTGTCACCCTTAAAATGTGGGTTTGTCATCCTTAAAATTGATATCATTATTTAAATAATAATGTCAGCCCCAGAAAATTGTACAACTGTCTTTCAAGGGAGTGGGAGGGTCAGTCTCGTACAAGCATGCATTTCTGGCTGTCTGATATGTGTAGTTTTGCCCTGACAATGTTCTTGTACATTTCAGCAGTAAAGGGTACAAAAGTACCCGAGGTGACACGACAATTGACAATCCAGGACTGCATATTGTTTGTTTGTTTGTTTGTTTGTTTGATTTATATCCTGCCTTTTTCCTGCAAAGGGCTCAAGGCAGCTTACATCTCCTCCTCCATCTTATCCCCACAACAACAACCCTGTGAGGTAGGTTGGGCTGAGAGTCTGTGACTGGCCCAAAGTCACCCAGTTGGCTCCATGGCTGAGCGGGGACTCGAACCCAGATTGCCTGAGTCCCAGGCCATGCTCTGAACCACTACACCACAGTTGAAGAGATGACAAAGTTCCATCTCCTTTTTGTGATCTAGTTCACATGTCACAACAACTCAGCACAGTTGTGAATGGGCAGAAGCAAGCGCTCTGGTTCCTTCCCACCCACAGGTACCCACTGAGTCGAAGAACCCACAGCTTGCTGTCTGTGCCATATGAATATGTAATTGTGGGTTGTTGTGGGAGGAGTAAGGCTGATTTCTAAACCAAGTAGAAACCATGACTATCCAGTCTGAGTGGTTCCCTTGCTTTAGCGTGCGCGCACACACACACAGAGTACAGACTATAAAGAATAGAACATTCATACAAAAAACAAGTATCTACTTTATCTAACATTCCCACAAAATATCATTCTAAGATATCTAATATGTTATTACATGTATAAATAAATAAATAGGGCACAATTCACTCTCCTGAGGAAAGGGAAAAAAAGGAACAAGGATTCTGGTGAGAAAAGAGGAGGCCAGTGAGGCCAGGATATGAGTTCTGAGCCTCTTCCAGCTCCCTTCCCTTCCTCCTCCAAAACACCATCACTTGATGGGTTGAAAATCACCAAAGAGCGAGTACAGGTAGACCAAGATGGCCTGCACTGCTTCTTTCTCTGTCATTTTTGGCCTGGCAGGGCACAGTTTAAAGGTTTCTAAACACCCTGGGAACAATGGATACGAGTGTACCCTTATTCTATACAATCCTCAGTGGATATGATTGTACCCTTAATCTGTTGTGTACAAATCAAGGCCAACATCTGTCCTGTTTTACTTGCCTTTACATTAATTATATACTTGTTCCAAGGTTTATCAGGTGCACTAAGTCCCTTCTGAGCAGAAAGGCAGGATATAAGAACAGCAGCAGCAGCAGTGTGGTGGATTTTTTTCAAGATCAGGAGGAAGAGGGTTTAAATTGCCTTAAAAATAAGATTCTTAATAGCTCACATGGTTTAATCCTCATCCATTCAAGAATACTTTTCTTGGCCATTTGTCATTCTAGCAGACTGTGTGAGAGAAATGGCCAAGTTTTGTTGTGCTTTCTCCCTATTTTGTGCTTTCTCCCTATTTTGCTTTGCTCAATTCCAACTGACACTTATGGAGAGGAAGGGGGGTGGACAACAAAAGACTGTCCTGAGTGAAACAAGAGTTGTCCACTGCCCTTGGGATCTGTTGCATTCCTGGAAATAATTCTAACAATGCACAATGAGAACATGCAAATGACATGTGGCTGCTGGTGCATTTTCTGGCAAGCCCATTGATACCAAAGAAGTAATCTGATGTGGGGGTTTCTGTACAGCAAGCTCATGTATGCTGGCCTAAGGTGCAAAGGTCCCTGGGCACATCAGCTGCATTCGTACAAAGCAAGGCTAGGGATCTTGCCCTCTCACCTCATATGTGCTAATATTACCTGATGGTGGGAGGCCTTCCTGCAGCTTTGCATTTCTTTACATTCACCAAGCACATTCAAAACATTTTCCCTATGTTATCTGGTTACTCTGTACAAGAGTCCTAGAAAGTAGACCCCCGTATTGCAGACTGGAGGATGAGAAACATTTGCTTGCCTATTGCTACTTCATGAGCTGAGAACTGAAATAAAATTTGATCTGAGGAATTCCCAGCTCACAGAAAAAACTCCAGCAAATATTTTTCCCCTGAATCTGATTCTAGACAGGATAACTGCCAGGGGTTAGAGAGAAAAGTCAAAGGTCTAAGAGCTTTCCTAAATATCTGTAGAAATGTTATATGCACACACAAGAGAAGGCTCAGTTACTGCTTACTGTAGCTCTTGCTAGATTTGGTCCTTTTCCTTCCCACTGCTCACAAAAGCTTTAGCAAATGAATGTACAACGTTCAGCTCCCAGAGTCCATGACAGCACAGTCCCAATGCTGAAAGCATGTGGCTCCTTAACTGTGGGGAGAGCAGCCCATATTGCAAGTGCTTACCTGGAAGGAACCCCCACTGAACATAGTAATCGTGCATAGGAAAGGGTTCCCTAACCAGTTTGACATTCATGGTTTTCTTTGGGAAACCCCAGAAACCATAACTATGAAAGAGTATGGAGACCTCTATGGCAGAAGTCTCAGCTTCTTTTCAGAGTGACCATTCCTGGGAGGTGGAGGGGTGAAGGGAGGTTGGTGGAAGGACAGCTATGTGTTTTAGTTTAGCAGTGCCCACCCGTACCCCAGTCTGCCTTTCAGCTACACAGGGAAAGATGCTAGTCCTCTTGAGCCTTTAATAGTTGTACAAGAGAGGGCATGGAATGTTTAATCCAACATTTTCTTAGGCTTCTTCTACCATTTCTTAGTGGAAGGAAGAGTACATCCTTTACGCATGTTTTCTTCTTGGAGTAGGGTCATTTTATCTGCCTTTTGGTATGTTTATTACACAGCTCCAAGATGGTGCTACGCTATAGTGCAAGTGCAGAAATGCATGGCTATTTTGTAGTGCTTCCTTGCCAGATAGAAAATAATCTCTCCTTTCTTCAGACTTAAAAAAGCTGCAAAAAGGATTGGAGACCACCTGGAGGAGAAGTCCTATAACTGCTGAAATTCCCTTTTATATAAGTGTTACAGATATAGGAGTCCTGCCCCTTTTACATCTCAGTACCTTGTTTGTAGATAGAGGCTTGAAAGAAGAAAGTGAGTTTCATTAGCATTTGAGCTCACAGTATTTGAGCACACAGTGTCAATAATACTGATTAGTAGCAGTGGTGATAACAACAACAACGTTTTAATGAGAAACAAGAAGTTTATTTTCACAACACCCTTAGTTCAGTGTTTGGGTGTTTTAACTTTGAGACTTGCAGTGATACTGAATAGCTATCAAGCCTGTGGTACACATACCCAGTTTTGTATCTTGCAATAGTTTGCGAGAACAATGATTTTCAATTTTCTGCAGCATCAGTACAAAGCTGAAATAAGTTTCCAGCTGTACAAATAGGATTTCTGTGAAGGACTGGCATGGAGCTGCTGTAGGACCTATTGGAGAATTCCCATGACATCAATGAATTTCCCTTAGCAGCCTTACCAACAACCAAAACCTGATTGTAGTCTAGACTGGTTATCGCTCCATTGACTTGCATGAGATCACAGCACTGATAAAGAATGTAGCCTCTCTAGATGTTTTTGGATTACTGTTTCCATCATTCCTAAGATTCCACAGTGCTGGGTGGGGCTGATGGGAGTGGGAGGGCCACATATGCTCCTCTCCCAGATTAGGGGAACCAGTAGGGCTGCCCACTGACCAGAAACAAAGAGGTTTTGTGCAGCTTTTCACAGCATGTTCCGGTACTCCATTACAGTTATACAGTCATTAAGGTAATACTGCTGCAACTAATGCCTCAGCAGCAGTCAGGGGACAACTGTGGTTTATAGAAATTGTCATCTGCACACACACTGCTTAAAACATTTGAGTTTGTCTCTCACTGTTAGTGTCCATTTCTGAAAGACAAAAATGCATTTGAATGCAATCATATCAGTTTCCTGAATCAACAAATAGCTACGCAGGAAGGTGCTTTTATAATTGCATTTGACCCCTCTTGTGGTTCCTGGGAGGAAGACAATGTTGTTACCATGAAAAAGTAGGAACCTCCATTTTGCAAACTCAAGACAGGATTTGCCTTTAGATGTAAGGCATTGTACTTCTGGCTGTAGAGTGTGGGGTGGGACAACATTCTGGGTGCCTACTCATTCCCATTTGAGAGCAACCATGCAAGTGTGGTGAGTGTATTACTGAAGGACAGTTGCTTCAAACAGGGAACTAGGAATGAAGAATAAGGACGAGGAAACACACATCAGCCTCACTTGGATGCTTAGATATGTCTCAGACCTCCATCTTCCTGACCTGTCCACCTGTAATAAGTTTCATGGAATATGCTAAGCATGTGCACCCAGTATTCTTGGGTCTTTTTAATTTTGTGGCATGCTGCTTTGAGAACTGCAGAGTCGAACAACAGTGCACATATGTAAAGAATAAATTAAAAGAAGCATGCTTCCTCCCTGGCTTATGTTCCCACTTTCTTCCTGCTTGGCTTTCCTTGTTATCTCTTTATTCTGTCCTCAAGAGGAATAGATTCCTGACCGTTCCCTCCCCCTTCGCAGCCACTCGATGCCTCTTTGGGGATGTTACTGGATCCACCCTGCTGCATTAGCTGAAGTGTTGCCCTTTCAGGGATCCAGGCATGAGGCCAGTAGCTCCCACTTTGCGGAAGGCAAAGTTGCAAACAGACCGGCATATTTACAAACAGCTCTGCTTTGCTTTGCAGCCACAGCAGCTGCTGTGATGCCAGCATGAAAGGAATGAAAAGATCCATCTCCATCTCCAGACCCCAGACACCCACCCTACCAAGACTGTCCTCTCCCACTCCCCTTCTCTTGTGGTGGAGTTCAGTAGGCCTTACTGAGCTGACTTAAGCAATCCAGTTGTCAGTGTCGAGCAGTTCTTCCCCTGAGGAACATGGAAATCAGGCAGTGACAGATGGATTTGTTCCCGATAATGGCAGGACGTGTGGAGGAAGCCAAGTGTCTTGATATCTACTTTACCTATTTATTTTTTAAAAAAAATCTAGGCAGAGTGTTTCCACATGTCACTGATGGAAAAGAAATTTTTCAAGCTGATCACCATTTAAATTTGATTGTCAAAATTTGCATGTTTAAGCTGAGTGGATTAAATTGTTGAATTGAGTAGATCTAAGCTAGTTTGCCATGTTAATATTTAACATTAACAATATTATCAGATTTTATTGTAAAGATTTTGAATTTAGATTCTAAGTATCCCATAATCATCCTTTTAATTTTCCACTCTCAAAACTTGTTAATTTGTGTAAAATTGTGTATCAGTTCACCTTTCCAGGCATCTCCTGGGTAATCTTAAGAATCATACTTTGCATGTTTTACTTCTCATAGTTATAAAACTTGGAAGAAGGTGGTTTCTGCCAAATAAACTTACTAGATCAGTTTGAGCAGCTAAGAAACAGGAATATTTTCATTGTAATCCGTTAAAAAGAGCCAAGGAGAAACCTCTAATAATTTTAAAATAGAAAGACAAAAGCACCAGTTAATGAGGAGGACTTTTGTCTTCTTTTCTGACTTTCCATCTCAGCTGCTGTGAAGAAGGCCAACTGTTACTGAAAATAGCGCTGATTCACACATACAGTAACCCAAAGTTTGCCCATCCTTTGTCTGCCCACTTATAGAGAAAAGTGCAGGTACTTTCAATTCCTGGATTGATACCCTTCTTCTTCAGCTGCTTTCTCTCTGTATCTCAAATGCCTTTGCAATACTGTCACAGGGTATATAGAGCGGCCAGCTTTGCTTTGCTTTGCTTTGCTTTGCTTTTACCATTCCTGCCTGCTTCCTTTATACCCTAACAAAATAACCAATGGTTCTGGGTTCACATGTAACAACAACCCATAGGTAAAACATTCCAGAGTTCACATCTCAAACGAACCTTCCCTCAGTTGTTTTTTGGTTAACAACACAGTCAATCCATAGTTATGGATTCACATAGAAAAGCAGCTCAGGATTCAATCACCCATACAGCCCATATACTCCTCACATGCAAACCAAGTATCTGAATATTCTTGTGCTCCACCTGGAATACCTAGCAGCTGCAGCCTGTGCTTATATATATTTGTCTCAGTGCTATACACTCCTGACTGGCAGTTGTTTTCCAGGATCTCAGAAAAGAAAGAGATCTTCCCCATCATTTGCCAGGGATTGAACTTCTGAGTACAAAGCATGTGCTCTACCACAGAGCAAGGCATATAGTTCTATAGCTATACAGGGACTTTCCATCTGTATGCCTTTTTCACTTGGGAAAAATCATTGTGCCATCCTTTGTCTATATAGATTATAAATGACCACTATCATTTTTCAAATTGCACCAAGCAAAATGGGAAAGAAATAAGTGATGGGAAAACAGTATCAAAGCCTGGTGAGACTGAAGTACATCTCAGGTTGCTTCTAGGGCAGAATCTGACCTGCTCTGGTTGTTCTTACAGCCCTTTCCTCTAATTAGACTTGTCCTTCAATTGCCACCATCAAGAAGTTTTTTCCTAGCCTCAGTGCCATGTGAGGGAAATTTTTGAAGGGAAGCCTGCAGTACATGGGGACAGGCTGGTTCACCCTACCCTCCTAAGCTGCATAAGTCCTACAATCACCTGCTTCATGGAAATAGGTCTGAAAAAGTTTCCACTGGTATCTGATAAAGACCTTTTCTGAAGCTAATTGCTGCAGGCAGTTGTGAGGAGAAAAGCATAAGGTTGTTGCATTGGAATGGATAAGCTTGCCTGGGTGTGCCGTAGCTGGATGTGGGTGAGGATGCAAAAGACACAAGCGTGGCCCTATCCACTTTACTTTGACCTTGAGCACCATGCATTGGCTTTGCCCAACCTGGGCATGCAGGCCCAAGAAGGTTGGCCACAAGGGGATGTGAAAGGTTTCCCCACCTCTGTGTGAAAACATAGTAAGAAGAGACATTTTTCTGGAGCTATAAAATAGCCAGGGAAGGTGTCTTCTAAATGTTGCATATGCAGAACTTGAACAACAGGTGGATTTGTTTACATGGTGCTTTAAAATTTGGAGTAGGCAAGGAGACTCTTTCTAAAAATGGAGGCAGCGACATGAAACAATAGTAAGAAGGAAAGCGATTGCAGAGCATGTGCCCAAAGGTCATTCACAGCAGTAAGGGACATCCTGATGGAACTAGTACAACTTTTATGAGGTACTAAATGGAGTGTGAAATACATGCAGCACTGATCAAGATGCAAAAGCGTCTTAGGTGTGAGCTGCACAAATTGCTAAGAGAAGGCACTGGAACATGTATTTTTAAAACATGCTTACAGACCTTGCAGGAAGGACTGGCCGCATAGCCAGTATTTTAAGACGTGCTTTTGTTCATCTAGACACTGTTTCATTTCTTTTCTCTTTTCTGCATGTTTCAGATTAAGGACATTCTTCGAGGATATTTTGTCTATACGTCACCCTAGAGGGATGAATTGACCATCTGAAGTAACCATACCTTGTTTTAGGGTTTAGGAACCTCAGTGTGATTCAGTGGGACATCAGAAGAGGCACGTGGGACAGGAAGGGCCTGCTTGGCTTTGCTTCCTCTCAAGGAACTAGCCAAGGAGGCCCTCTCTGTCCATTCTCCCACCACCGTCTTACTTGTTGGGTTGGGAGGGAAAAGGTGTATTGCAAACTGGTGGTGGTAAAGGGTGATACTTGCAAGAGGGGAGGAGCTGGTAGAACTGAGCATGAATGCATTCAGAGGGAATAGTGCAGACTCTGAGTCTGAGCAGAATTTAGCCTGCCCACTGCATTTCAGCCATCCACCCAGAGGTTTTATTTATTTACTTACTTATTAGATATATATCCTGTCTTTTCTTACAAAGCATCTTATATTAACCCCCTCCCCCGCTCTCAGTCTTATCCTCACAACAACAACTCTATGAGGTAGGCTGGGCTGAGAGGCTGTGACTAGCCCAAAGTCACCCAGTTAGTTCCATGGCTGACTGGGGACTAGAGCCCAGATTCCCTGAGTCTCAGTCCCATGTTCTAAACCACTACATCACACTGGGTACTTGGAAAGGAGATTTGAAGCCCTAAAAATTCAGGTCAGCCCTTGAACTCTAACAATCATACAGGCCCATGATATCCCACATCCCTCTTAACTCATCATGTCAGCATGGTGAGGATCTATTTTTCTTTGAGAGAAACCTCACTGAGAGGGAGACAGTGTGGCATGGCATGCAGGTTGTCGGACTGGGACACAGGATACCTGGGTTCTATCCTCATTTATTCATGAAGTTCACTGGATGACTTTGAGCCATCACTGACTCTTAGCCTCTTAAGAGTTGTGAGGATGAAATGGAGAGGAGAAAGAAGATTGTGTAAGCCACCTTGGGTACCTTGCAGGAAAAATATGGGATATTAATATATGAAATCAGAGAGATGCCATGATTAAGAGAAGTTGGCTCTTTGGGAGAAATGGTAAATCTTAGACCACAATCAAGTTGATTGTGTGTGTGTGTGTGGGTATGCATGCTGGTGTTATAATTCAAAGGGATGATGATGATGATGATGATGATGATGATGTAAAATCATGTGCTGATTTCATTATGCTGTAAGAATGTGAAAGCTGGGCAATATGCCATAGTGACCAATACTCCTCATGGGAGGAGGCAGCCATGAGTGAGTCCCACAAGGAGAGTAGCATGCATGGGGGTGGGGGTATGAGGGGAGGCTTCAGAGAACTGACTCATACTGGTCAGAATTTACAGAGCAAGTTTCATATGCCCAGAGCACTCTTGTCTAGCTTGGGCTGGATCTAAATTAAATTAGAGGGACTTAAGTTAAACTTATTTCAGAGAAGCTGATGCAGTCTGGCTCTCTGATTCATGTAGCTGCACTTTGTACCTTGCCCTGGGAGCTTGACTCCTAAATCCATGTTTTTTCCAGAAGCAGCAACAAAGCCAGAGCCACTGAATGCGGCCAAGAATGACAACAATGTTCTGGACAATTGCAGAAAGGCACGGAAGGTCTTGAATTGAGCATGATCATTTGAGGTAATACTTTAAATGCCTTCTGTAGAATCCTTAGTTCCTTCCCTCCCTCCTTTTTCCTCAATGTCCTCTCCTCTCTCTACCTTTGCTTTTCCCTTGTCTACTTGGGTTCTAGGGAGAAACCCCATTTTAGGTCTGTCCATTCAAAGCCTTCCCATTTTTAAATCAAATTGTGGTAGTTGTGGAATATCTAATAATGGGTGAGCTTCCATTTCATCTCCCTATCATTGCCCATCCCAAAGCCTTCCTTTTGGATATCTTTAGACCATGTACAGCATCCCAATGTAAACAAGGCTTCTAGTTATATAATCATATGGGGCTGCTTTTGCCCCATATGATTATATAACTAGAAGCCAAGTGACATGAGGCTAACCTGCACCTATAGCATTTTCCCACCTATTCATAAATAACACTAGAGGTGAAATCCTTTGGACTACCCTTACATTAAAGGTAGACAGTTATGGATATTTATTCCTTTTCAATTTCTAAATTGATCTGTTTCTGCCACTGTAGTCTACCATTATCAACACCAAACAAGCTTCCTTTGGACACACAGGGCTTGTTCACACAAGACATCAGGCTCACTGTCAGTTTTTCAACAAGCTATGAACTGCAGTGCATGCTGGGTGCATATGGCTGCCATTATGAATATTCATGGATAGCATGCCATCCTAACCCATCTACCATAGGTTGCATAAGGCTTAAAGAACCCTCACAGAATCCTTTGTTTGTAGTAGGGTGATGTGAGGTTTGTTTAACCTTGAATAAGCTATGGCAGCCAGATTCAGATGGAATGTTTCAGTCCCATAAGTTGTCACATATTCAAGGACCTGATGCTCACTGTGATTCATTATAGCTTAAAGAATCTATGGTATATGTCATGCAAATCAGGCCACAGTCCCCTGCCTTGCCATAGCACCTCCTTTTACTCCTTATTATGCAAACACTGATTTTTCCAATAGCTGTATTTTTCTATGTTGGCCAGTTACAAGTAATATACCAGTCCATTTGCTAAAGGGTTGTTATGCTAACCAAACTGTTTTCCTCTTCCCTAACACATACATATGTATGCATAACTATATTATGGATAAAGCCATCAACATAAAGTATTCAGTTTTACACTTTAATAACCGTCTGAGCTAATTTCTTCACGTGCCCACACAATTTAGCTATTCCCTGCTTCACTAAAGCAGCATGCAGTGGTCGGCTAAGCGTATTCTGCAGCTCTGGTAAAGGTCCCATCATCATGCATCCAGCATGTGACTGTGTGGGAACAAGAACTGACAACGACAAAGCATGATTAACTTCTTATATTGTGATATCTCAGCAAAAATCTTTACCATAGCCCTGTAGGGTGGCCTGGCATTACAAACCCATATCGTTGATGGGGAGGGGAGGGGAGGCAGGCAGGATACTTCCTTCTGTCTTTTCACATAAGCATGCTAAAGGTATATGCTTATAGGACCCTGCAATTCTGAAAATTCAAAGTAAACAAAGAAACCATTTGGATGAAACATCTGGGATTCGGTGTTATATTATTTTTCCTTTAAAAAAGAGAGAGCACGCCAAGATTCATGAAATATTTGGAACCAGTGCTTTGTATAAATTTTTTATTTATTATATTTCTCTCTTACCTTTCTCCCACTGTCGAACTCAAGGTGGCTACATGCAGTTCCCAGGTGGTCTCCCCTCCAAGCTTAGGCCAGCCCCAGATCTGCTTTGCTTCAACAAGGCTTATGTACCTTTAGACCGTACTCTGGGCCAAATAAATGCCATGAGACAATTACCTATACATTTATTTTCCACCCTGCCACTCAACAGCTGGGTTCTTCACTATCAGGCCTTTAGGGCTGGTAAACAGAGAACGTGCAGTGTAAAGACTGGGATCACTCCGGCAAGCCTAGAAACCATGGCTGTGTCTCGTAGAACTGAAATAGTATTTTTCAAAAACTGCAAAGCCTGGCATATTTTCAAAATGTGAGTCCAAATTTTCCAGCTTAAAGATTTTAACATTTTATTTGTGAGGGGCAATTTTAAAATGGCATTATTATGTCATTAAGGCAATCATTTTAAGAGTTCACTTCCCAAATTTACTGAGAGATGTATAGCCTTTCTCTCTCTCCCTCATATCTAAGTACCTAACAATGTGAGCACTGGGGAATGTTGCGAACTAATCAAACTGAGAGCACAGAAATTTGACTTTTTTGGAAGCAAGTTTGCATAGGATTTGCTGAGAGCTTTTCTCCCGCTCCCTCTCCCCCACCCCTACTATTCCGTGAAATTTGTTTCACCTCTCCTGTACTGTCCCTAGGGGGCTTTGGCAGCCACCTCTGCTCGCCATGGCCGGTCGAGGTAGCTGAGCACCCGGCGGATAGGGCCACGCTTTGTGGGCTCCAGAGCCAAGAGGCCCTGGAGCATGGTGATGGCGTCCTGGGACAGGGGGCGCCAGTGGAATGGCAGATCTTCCTCCAGGCCTGACTCTTGCCATATCACAAAGTCATCAAAGAAGGAGTCCTCAGGCACCGTTTTCTCCCAAGGAAAGTAGCCCGTGAGCAGGCAGAAGATCAGCACCCCAAGGGCCCAGGCATCTAAGCTGGCGTCGATGGGCAGGCCCAGCGTGTCACCGGTACCGCGGCTCAGTTCGGGCGCAGTGTAAGGGATGATGCCAGTCACAAGACGCAGCAAGGTGCCCTGGGGCCGTGTCAGCCCGAAATCAGTCAGCTTGATGCAGTGGCAGTGGCGGTCAAACAGCAGGATGTTCTCTGGCTTGACGTCTCGGTACACAAGGCCCCGGCTGTGGATGAAGTCCAGTGCACTCACCAGCTGTTTGGCACACAGCTTGGCTGCTGGCTCAGGGATTCCTGCCTGGTCAGATAGGAGAGGAGCAGGTGTTTTTACATTGCTGGGTCTCCTCACCTGCCCATCACCTTTTAGGCACCCTCATTGAAACACAGGTCCTGCCCGTGAGAAGGAACCAATATGCATTGAACTGGACATGATTTTTCTTGTCTCTCAAGATGCCAGCAGGGGTGTTCCCAGGTGAGGCTTTTATGATGCCATCCCCTGTTTCCTTCACAGAATGTTACACTGGGGGTTCAGACAATGACAGCTCTTACTTGTAGCCCTCCTGTGTTTCCTCATTTTCTTCCACCTATTTCCTTACCATGGCAAATCCATTACAGGAAGAAAGAGGCAGCAATTGGTGTACAATGCTTTCTTGATAAACCAGCACTGGAAGCCCCCCATCCAGAAGCAATCAAAACAACTATGTTCAAATGACAAAATGTCTATATTAAAATGACTGAGCAACATATCCAGTAGCAAGCTTCTAAATACCCTGTCTGCCTGCTTTTTGTTTAACCCAAGATTTGTTAAGGAACCTGCTTTTAATATGTTGAATAAATTGTCATATCTAGTTCTCTGTAAATATGTGTTGACAGAATTCAATTTGATTTGAAGGGGTAGGAACAGAGGACATGGGCCCTGGAAACAATCCAAGAAGGCAGTCCTCTGATAATGCCACATTCTGCCCATGTCAGTTCTTTCCTTTGCTCACAATTAGGTAGGACATAGCATGTATGAGTCTTACCTTGGGCTTGATAATGGAGATGAGGTCTCTGTGCAGAGCTGCCTCGTAGAGGAAGCCATAGTGCTGGCTGGACTCTATGGCAATGCCAAACATACCAATGATGGCAGGGTGCGCAGAGAGGGAGAGTGCCACGCAGTACTCGTACAGGAAGTTCTGCAGCTTGGTGCTAGCCTTAGGCAGCAACTTGAGAGCCATCGGGGTCCCTGAGGGAGGTTAAGAGAGTGGATGAGCACCTGGTCATATCAATATATGTAATCCACAACAGGCCGTGGTGCAGCTAGTTCTGAACTTTGGGGCCCATTGCCTCAGGCCCTAAGTCAGCACACTTCTGCAGTTGGCTCACCGGGATTGCTGGTTAATGAGGGAAACTCCCAACAACCTTCATCATCTCACCCAATGGAATCAATTTTATGGGCCCTCATGAATAAGGCAATCCATTCACCAACTTTGGTGTATATGGGGGAAATTGTACAAGCAAAGGTCTGCTTAAATGATGGAATTTTCTTTCCCTTTTCTCCCACCTGCATCCTCTACCCCCTATAGCTCCCCTCCCTTTCCCTGCTGCACACCCTCCACAGCAGATGTTGAGGATATGCAGAGGATGGAAGAATTGCTTCTCCACAAATGAAAAATGTTATTGGACATTACCTAACCTATGCTAGCAAAATAGGTATGTTGGAGCAGGGCCGGGAGGAGAGAGATTTCTACTTTCACAGTGTAAGCTGAGAGCTACAGTTGAGCTTTGGATGTGACCCATGTCCAAACTGTTCCATGGACTCATTGTTGAAATTTGCACATTTTCTCTCAGCTTTTGTTTGGATAAAATGGATAATCATGTTAGTTATGAATTTCAAAATTTGAGAGAGTCAGGTTTAATCATGTTTGCTCATGGGCTCTTACATTTTTGTGGCCCAGAATGCAAGTTTGTAAGAAGTATGTTCTTTGGCCAATGGCCTTTTTTGTGAGCATCATGAACTTTGGTGAGATTTCTAAAAATCAGCTGAAAAAGGAATGGAAAATAGGTGAAACTGCTGCTTGTTTCTGCTCTGTGTGCATCGTGAGCTGGTGGAGGGTGAATGCCTCCATGGACAACAATGAGCTGTTTTGCACACTACAAAAGGCTCATGTTAGAGTGATTCTCAGAACTCCTAATTGACTTCTTCCTTACTTCTTACTAGAGAAGTGAATGATGGGTTAACCACTGGTAGGCATCTTCAGTTAAGTGGAGTGCTCACCTCACCTAAGCACTGTATGAATAAGTGGCAACCTTCCTAAAGATCAGTAGAGGCACAAATCAGTTCACCTGGCCATTGAAGTCTTCTTGCCCTTATATGGCCAATCACTATAAAGAGTATCTTGGAAATGGAGATGCCAAGCATATACAATAATTAACCCTTACCTCTCTGCCTGTGAGTCACCAGTACCACTTGCCCATATTTCCCCTTGCCCAGCTCTTTGATGATATGGTAGTGCTCAGCCACTTCCATCTGCACCAGACTCTGGGCAGTGATCTCCAACATGTCTTCCAGGAGCGCCTGGGCCTTCTTGCCCAAGGTCTGGTCCATGGCCAAACGCTACAAGAAATACCAAAGGGAGTCGTAAGTACAGCAGAAACCTATTGGGAAGGGTGACAGGAGAGTGGCAAAATTCAACCCAATTCATTAGTAGGTAAGGAAAAAGCTCAAGCCAATTCTCCTAATTTGAAATCACCTACTACTAGCAGTAGTATCATAATGATTACTGTTACCTAATTCACTAATGAAGAGAGAGAAATGCAACATGCAAAATGAGTTGTATGAGACAGTCCACTCTTCATCAAAATGGATTATGACTGAAATTATCTCTTCCAATTTTCTCTAAAATGTGCTCTCCAGAGCTGTGTACATCTAGAGGGCTTTGGTTGTGAGTCAGTATAGAAATGATGATGATGATGATGATGATGATGATGATGATGATGATACCACCTGCAAGATGGTTTTATTTATTTAATTTTTAGCAGTTAATTTTTAGAAAGCTGCAAAAGAGACAGAAATGTCTATGAGTGCATCCAGGTGAAGCTTCCATTGTGCATTCACATTGTCTAATTCACGGAATTTTACAGGTATTCAGACATCATCATCTTCCATTTATAATGGTCCCATACATCTCCCTTTTCCCCACCACACACACGTGCAAAATCCCTTGAAAGGAAATGCTGGAACAGTTCTACATTGACTTTTGACCGGTAAAATGCTTGGAACTATCCACAAGCTATACTTCAAATATAAGTGGCTTAGGCAGTTTTACATAATTATTTTCTTAGACCAGTACCTTGGCCTTGTTTTTCAACTTCAAGTCAACAGTGGAACAGTGTCTGAAGTAATCCTTTCTTATTCTCTTCCATTTCAGGTATTGTTTAAAGCTAAATGTTTGCCTCTACTCCTATATGCACAGACTTTTTTGAGTGTCTTCTAATTCAAGTATCTCAGACTCTCAAGCCCCAAGAATTTTTGAAAAGAAAGGAACCATCTCATGACTTTGCTAAGCAACACTTGTGAAAAAAAATTTGCCAAGAGCTGAGTGTGCAACATGGGACAGAACCACAGCAGTGCAAGCTCTGTTTTTCATGCATCAACATTCCATACACAGGTCAATGTCCATGCAGAATGTGTGAAATTGGATGTAAAGCTGCAAAGAGGTTTTTAGTACTTCCAGATGACAATTTTTACTCTGTCATTATCCTTCCTCAGTCATGGAATATTACAGGTGCTCCAGAGGAAGTCATCTTTAATGTGCAATATGGGTTTTTCACTCCTTCCATCTTTTTACTTCCCAGAAAATAATCTATTAAGGAGGGGGGAACAAGATAGCTGCATAATCCATTGGTAGTACCTGAAGACCTTGCTCTGCTTTTGTTTATCATACAATCATGACAATAAAAGTATTACAAAATTGTAGTATTTGCACAGATTCTAGTACGAGGGCTTTTGTATATGTGCAGAAATGTGTGTGCATCCATGCACAAACAGTATGCAATGGAACACCCAGTACAACATGATACAATATGAACACACTTTTTTCCCTAAGGCCTGAAGTGTTCCTCTGTTCTCCAAGTACTTGTACTGTACGCAGGGCTATGTCCGTATACTGCTATACCCTAGATAAGACCTTTATAGATACAGAAACAAAATTAGGACATATTTATGCTGAAGTGCCTGCCTCAGGAGAAGAGTTTGTTCATTTCAGTCTTCAGGAAGAAGCTTGTAGTGGTTCCTTCCAGAACATACATATCCCACCTTCCATGAAGCTCTGATCCCACTTTCAGGACAAGAAGGAAAGAGGGCTGGTGCATTCCTGTCCCCACTCACTTCGCCAACACATGGCAATGAATGACGCATCCTCCTCAGTATGTGGTCTCCCTTGGACTGAGGCAAAAAATAGAGCCCTCCCATAGCTCCAGAGGCCCTAAGATGAAACCTTGCCCATGGCTTCTCTGCTTCCCCTGGGTGTCGAAATTCCCAGAAATCCTCTCAATGACCTTGAAGCAGAAAGGACCAAGCATACCTTGCACCGGCACTCCATTGCAAGCTAACTGGTCACATGGGCTTGGGGCAGTCACACAGCAGAAATCCGGAACTGCTCCCCATACTTTGTGTCTCACTTCTTAAACTGACATCCCTCTTCTCATCTTGAAGGCCTGCACCTTGGTAAGCTCCAATTCTAGGCTGCTTTTTATGTTTCAACTCTCCCCTTTGAAGATATTCCAGCTTGTAGCCTTTCGAACAGAAACAGTGTGTAGAAGGTGTGTTACTAGAAGTTATTTTGGCTGAAAACTATTACCCAGCTTAAGAAATCTTAGGAGGTTGATCATGGATGTTAGGAACATAGCAAGTTGCCTTATCTTGAATTAGACTGTTCATCCTTCTAGCTCAGCATGATCAGCTTTGACAGGCAACAAGATTTCAGGCAAGAGTTTTCCAGCCCTACCTAGATATCCCTACGATTAAATCTGGGACATTTTGCATGCAAAGTACGTACCCTCATGCTAGCTTATAGCTCCTTAGGTTGATTAACTGATTCGTTTTGGAATATGCATACATTTGTCACAGAAGACACCTGCTCACTGGTCCCATGAGTGGCCTGGATGAGCAAAGGACCAGGCAGTAATCCCTTGAACAGGTGAACTGCAGAGATTGGATACAATGCATCAGTCTTGACACTGGTATTTTTTGAGCCTCAACTTTCCATTAGCAGTCTCTCACTTGCCTCTTTCCCACTTCACACACACAGATCATGCCAAAATTAGCAAGGCAGAACTAACGGCATTAGCTAAAGTGTATTCATTTGCTTAACTAAGTCCACTTACAAAATGTTGTTCTTGTTGCAGAAGTCTGGAATCCTGGAATGCAGAAGGGAAGACTTAAAAAAAATTAAGATAGCTTTTTATACAGTCTTGTTTCTCTGTGGTTCTCCGATGTGAGAATACAGCAGAATGGCTCAGTGTCATGTTTTCTGTTACATTTCTGGTGCCCCCAGAGAAGACAGACACGGTCGCCTGCAGCCCCTTTGCTTAGCTGCTCCCTGAGTGCCTGCCTTCTGATTCTTTGCCAAGTGTCCTCTCTTACATGCTAGCAAAGTTCATGGGGATTTGGTCCTAAATGGGATTGACACACTCTTAAAGCCACTAGAGATCCATTTCCAAGCTTCTGCAGACGGAGGGAAAGGGCATGAGGTAAATCCATCCGCCCTCCCTTGTCCCCTCACATGCCTTGCAGCTTCTAGATTCAGAGCTTCTCAGTACAGAGGATTATGTGAAACAGTAAGGATGCATCATCATCATCATCATCATCATCATCATCACAAGTCAGAGCTTGAGTCTGCCAGGAAATTGGGTTTAGGATGTCTCATCCTTATTCTTGCATGTGTCGACTCTGGATTTGGTTATTCATTACTGAGAGCCCAGAATTTTGTACACACTCAGAGAATGTGTATCTGACCTCTTTTTGGTATCAGCTCTTGTAAATGAGAAGTTATCACACAAATTTAATGATCCCTTTGATGAAGCAAGCTCCCAGCTTTTCCACACAGGGACAGTTTTGCACAAATGGCTCTTTGTTATTTTTTAAGGTGACAAAAGTCATCATTTGGGGGTTCTATTGCCTTAACTAAGTATTCAATTGCCTAAAAATATAAAACTCCATTAAAGGAAAACTTCCTTGTGCTTTTACTGCCACTGCCCCTTGCATGTCAGAAGCTACTGAAGAAAGTCTCCTCTCCCATTGGTCCAATAGCTGTTGCAAATGGACGACCAGGGAGTCAAGGACCTCACAGAATATTCTCCCATTGCAGGCAATCCCAAAAAGATTTGGCCTTCCCATTCCCAGCTTCTATTGCACACCACTTGGCTGTGATCGATCATCTGGGCACCTGCAAGCAACCCAATCTGCTCTTCAGGGCACTCCTTGCATGCAAAGCAGGGTTGAAAGGGAGAAGGTTGCCTTGGCAACTGAGTAGACCTCTGCAGCCTGTTTAGTTTAGGCCCCAGTCTGTTTGCAGCAGACTTCTTTCCCCTCATCTTTTTTTCTCTCACCAGACATGAGGGTGCATCCAGAGTGAAAGGCCTTGCTGCTCCCTTACCACAACAGAGATCGGTTCAGTCGCCCTGCTTTATGTAACTGTTCCTTGCTTAGAGTGGCAACTCGTGCTTCATTCTCCAAAATAAGGAAATGGATAATCAAAAATAGGACAAAAGAAGAATTGCATGAAATTTGCACATGATTTTCATGTGCTGATATGGAAAGGGGTGGATTGCAGGGAAGCATTCTGGAGCAAATAGAAAAATAAGACACCTCCATATAGCGAAGAGACTGACAAAGGTGACCTGTGTGCCTTGCTCAGTCTTCTGTCCAAGTGCAAATGTTGATCGGCAAAGGTCCCTTGTTACTCTTTGTTATCTTCAGTCTACACAAGAACTAGATGGCTCTTCCAATCAAGAATACCTTCAGTTGAAGAAATGAAGCCTTTCAACAGCCTTTCAAACAGAGGACTGCCCCCTGTAATGTAGGATAAACAAGCACCTTGCACTCTTCTTTCACAATTTCTGTGCATTTCTGCTTCCCAGCCAGAAGACACAAGAGTCCTGCATTTCACCTTCTTCCTTGCTTTAGATGTGTAAGTATACAGAATGCCTCTGCTAATAAAAATTTGCTTTCTCCATTGCTAATATTCAATTGACATAGACAAAAATCCAGCAGATTACTCCATTCTCCCATTTTGGATGGGAGGGTTGGCTTGAATTTTGGACTTTATTGCCTTCCCTCCTGCTTTGAAATCTGACTTCTCAACCATGCCTTCCTTCTCATTAGTTCCATCTTCATCCTAAGGAACTATTAACCGGCAATTAAGCAGGGGAAAACCTATTAAAAGCTGGACTTGAAAACAACACCTTTGCATGCTCACAGACATGACCTTCCTTTAAATAAAGGATTTATTTGATAAATCTCACCAACATCTTTATTGAAGTATCTTCTGCCCATAAAAGAGAAACAAGTAAAAAGGAACTCTCTACTGATTTGAAAAGGTCAGAGGTATTCTTTTCTTCCTTGCAGACCTGGGCTAATAAGTATTTTAAAAATTATCCTGCTCCTTGAGAGACTTCCAGTGATATACAATTAATAAAACAGTTTGTGCCTGCAGGCTTACAGTCTTAAAAATACAGAAGTAAAAGGAAAAAAGCAATTGGAAGGGAAGACAGAAAACGCAAGGATCTATTTATCCAGACTGGTGCAATAGCCATTTCCCATCTCATTTCCCCCTGCTACAATTTGGTGGAATAGTTGCTGGTAGTGAGAGTTAAAGGAGGAGCCCAGTGTCTTACAACTTCAGAATTGACCAAAAGGCTAAATTGTGGAAAAGCATCAAATGTAGGATTGTCTCTTTTCCCTTTAACAGGATAGAATCACCATGAGATTCTGGTTCCAGTGACACACAGCACAGCAGATTTGTGATCAATCTCCTGGTTGCTGCTGCAACTGTTATTCTTTCTTCATAATACAATTCAGCCATGGCAACTACAATTTTTATTGGTGCAAATTTTATCGATTAGATACTTAAACTTTTCCTAGCTAACAACTGTTCTGATAAAAGTATCCCTCTTCTTTCCTACACACTGCCCCTGTATCTTTCCTCTTGCTGGTGGGAAAACAGGATGTTGGTAGGTGATTTTGATAGTGGAAAGGGGGGAATGAACCATGAGGATGGGGTAAGCCACCATTTTCCCTTGCATCATTATTTGCTTCAACCAAATTTGCAATGTCCTGCATTTTAGTGAAAACAAAGTCTAGGAATTAAATCACAGCCCTTTTGCATGCTAACTTCACATTGTTAGTACCTCATGTGAAGCATGCCTGTTTTTACTTCTTGATGACCGTTCTGGAAGGCAGAAAACTTTCTTCAAGGGTGAGGAGGTGAAGAATGGGACAGGGAGAGATCAAATTATTTTAACTTTACACCAAGAGGACTCATTATCTGAATTTTGGATTTCTAAAGCCACGCAGGAAAACCAGCATCTGAAGAGGTTCCTTGGCTCCAACGAGGCTGCCCAGTGGCTGTTCATGATAAGCAAGGATTGGGGAAACTCACTTGCATCCTCACTAGTGACAGAGCAGCCTCTTAATTTTTTTAAAAAAATGTGCACTGCCTTCTCCAAATAGAATAGGTCCATGGGTTATATGAGGTCACAACTAACAGTCTACAGCTCTACTTCCCTCTAAACATTCTCTGATCACGTGACTGATTGAGGAAATTATAAAAGTTCCTTCCTCCCCCCCACCACCCCGACTCAGTTCATGCAACAACTCTGCACATAATCAAGTGTTTTTTTGTCAAATTCGCAAACGGTTCTGATGAAATTCTTAAACAATGGATGCTTCCTAGAGAGTTTGAGGACCCCTTTGAGTTCACAAAAACAAGGGTTGAAAACTAAGGAAGCAAACAGAAGGATAGACATTGCTCCAGAGGGAGACAACAATTGAGCACAGCTATTGCCCTGTTTATTTCTAGCCACCTCAATCCCATCCTCATGTCCCAACATACTGTTTGACTTTTGCCTTTTACAGACACTGCTGGCCCTGTTTATATTGCAGATGGATTTGGCCCTGTGAAATAGGTTAGTTGCTTGGCCCGGGCTGCTAAAAATAGTCTATAAAAGTTCTAAGATCCTCTTGAAAATGCTCATGCTTAGACTGCTCAATCTCCATGGAGTTCCACAAGTGTGAAGCTGCTACCGAGAACACCATTCTATATGTTTGATAGTGCATGGGTTGAAATAATAATAGAGTCATTGGGGAAGCACAAAGGGAAAGGACTTGCAGCAGGAAAAAATACATCTGTCCCTATTTGTACTTAGATCTATATTCTACTCTCATTGGGCACCATGTACAAGACAAATAAAAACCAAGCCTCATTGTAAGGCTTGGGTGTGGGAGGACACTCCTCTGTAGTTTACCTCTTTTTCCCAAATTCCCACCATCTTTTCTCAGCAAACCTAAAAGTGGAACTAAACATCCCAAGGGACACTGAGCTACTGTTGCTGTGTATTTATTTGTCCCCTCTTCCCAATAATGTATAATATCATGCACCATGCTGTGATACCATTGCATGATGCATTTTGTCAGCCTTTGCCACTGCCCTACAATGGTGTGAGATGGAGTAGCAAAACACACAGCTTGGTGGCATCAAGTCATGTCATGCACTGTGGCATAATCAACACAATTACTATGGAATGGGAGCAGAAGCAGCTTAAGGATTCTCATGCTGCTGGAATTCCACATTACGCTGCTTCTCCACATCCGCCTGCTCCTGCATATTTTGCTGCTGCACTGAAATTCCTCACCCATCAAGTGCCTGGAGACAAAAGCCAGAGACACTTTTTAGAATGTGCTCTGTGTTCTGGACACTCAGTGCAGATAATATGTATTATTTCTCTCCAAGAGATAAGCAGAGTATCCTGGCTGGCCTTCTGTGACAGAGCCATTCTCCCGCTTTCCGCCTCTGGTGTACCTTTGCAACCTGTTGCATTGCATGGGGCATTAAGCTGCAGGCAAACACCTGGCAGTTTGTACAGAAGCCACCTCTAAGACCGACCCATCAAGACTCCACCCTCCGCCACAGGAAGGACACAACAGACGCCCCCGACCCGTCTTCAATGCTGTGGCTGGCTCCACAGACCATGCCAGGTACTCACCCGCCTCCCGTTGTGTTGAAGGACCTCGGGGGTGCCCAGCCTCTCTCTCCTGCTTCTGCTGCTGTCTGGTGAGACTGTGTGGAGTGCAGCTGGGGCGTCTGCCAGGCATTACCGGTCAAAGCGTGACGCTCCGCCTCTTCTCCTGTGCCACACACCCTATGGAGCCGGAGTTTGAAGAGGGGGAGCGCAGGGGAGGGTGTCATCTATCTCTCCAGGACAGATGAAAGAGTGAGCATACCAGGCCGGCTGCTTCACCCGGCAGCCTGAGAGCCCAGGCAGTGGCATCTGCCAGGACACCCCACCTGCGGAGAATTTAGGGCTTCAGTTTCTGGGGTGTCAGTGGCCTTTCGCCTCTCTCCCATGGTCCTTTGCCTTGTCCCAGAATCCTTTATGCTGCTGTTGTGATACAGTGACATCCTGTGTCCATGTCTCTTCACTGCATGGTGGAGGAAGAGCAAACTGAAGGGGCGGAAAACAGGGTCCCTCTTTCTGCACCCCACCTGCTCACCTCCTCTTGACACACTGTCCAAGCTAGCTGAAAGGTGCTAAGTGCCCCACAAAAGTGAGCTGTGACATGAACCTGACTCATGGTGGCCAACAGCCGGCCACCTCGCAAAAGTGGTCACCATGGCAACCAGGCCTCATCTCTGCAAGCTGCCCAGTCTTCCTGAGAGGATGTGAGGACATCAAGAAAGCCAAGGTTTCTCTCTGAGTAACAAATCATGTTCCATAGTTAAGAAAACTTGAGCAATTGGGTCTTTGGGGCATCTGAAACAGCTCAGCTGAGGGGCAAAGAATGTACATAATTAAGAATTGTGCAGAAAGAGTAAATTGAGAAAAACCATGTTCAAAGCACTGGATTATGTGTTTTCCATGAAATTAATTTGTAGTATATTCAGGATGGGCAGTACATCATGAGTAGATGATGAAAGAAATGTGGGAAAAAAAACCAAAAAACAAAAGGAATCTAGTTTTAATGTTACAATCTGATAAACTGGTTTATAAATACCAAGTGGTCCCTGTCCTAGTATGCATATGCCTGAAATACACAACAGGGGAAGGTTTTCTTTAAAGGATTTATTCTTGAGAATAACCAGCTACCAACAAATTGTTCCAGATGGCGCACCTGAGCAGTCCTCTGTTGGCCCTTTTATACATATATCATTAAAGGGTGACACTTAATACAGTTAACACTTTCCAGTAGGTTTCAGAAGTAAAAAGTTACAATGGTGTGATCTTTCCTGCTTACATACCAAAGAAGATGCTCCAAAGGAGAGAGGAGCAGAGGGTGCTATTACATAAAGAGGAGGATGGGATGGGCTGGTGTGAATTGCCCTTTGTTTGAGCTGCTGTTATCTGTCAAGTGCCAACTAGCTTTCTCTGGAAGGGTGCCTGGTTAGTGTCAGCTACATTTCAAGGATGCACACATGCCAATTTTTAGAAAAGATATTTTTCTCAGGCCTGGTTATGTGTCAATGATTGCATGATTTAACCAATGGAAGTTCTACCTATTGATCTGTACGTCAGTACTGTCAAACAATGCTCAGTTTGCTTCTAAAAAGAGAAGCAGCAAGTTCAATCCAATTTCTGTATTAGAAGACTTTTTTTTTATTAATTCCAAGTATAGCAAGGTTCACCATGAAACCTACTTTGCATATATCTAAGGGCATTCTCTTCATGTCTGAGTTTTTACATAGTCCAAAACTGAGTCCTGCTATTCAAAACAGGTTTTGGAACTATGTAGTTTAGCTTGGATTAAGACCTGCCACCAAGTGAGATTGAGTTTTAGCCATGTACTTCTCTCCATCTGACTATAGCTCCTAAAAGTAAGCATCAGATGGGTTCAAAATTTCAGTGAATGTTTTGGGCCAGAAATGTTTTTTGTTGGTAAAACTAGGGAAAGCAAAATTTATGAAGATGCTTCACATACCTGTATTGTTTCCTTCTTGCTGTTACAGACCATAGATTTTGGTATATGCAAAAGAGCTGCCTGGCTGATTGGGTTTTTTTTGTCATACTCATAAATCAAGTAGCTTCCTGAGGAGGATTGGCAGAGGTCATAAAGAATGACCAACTAAGTCTGCAGCTCCAGATTTTCCATACGGAGCCGCCAGCCTCCAAGAGGATGCTGCACTGTCCATGGGGACTTGCTGAAATAAAGATAAAGGGCCCTTGATGGCCTCTGCTGCATATGATCTCCTGTACTAGCTGGCTTTTTGCCTGCACAAGTTTCACCTCCTGCTGCCCTCCTCTAAATCTTTCTACCGACAGACTTTTTTTCTGAAATAAAATTCCCTCCTTTCTCTTGTATCTATGTCTCTATTTGCAAACAAGGTGTCCTTAGAAGACAGAGTCTGTTAAACATACACACATATGCGCATACCTTAGAACATAAGTAAATTAGCTCATGCAAATCTGTCCTGTTTTGTTTTGTTTTGTTTCACCTCACTTTCACTCTGCCTTGTTACACATTGCTTTGCTTTGTTTCGTTTTGTTTAGTTTCGCTTCAGTTTGCTTTTTGTCTTGTGGGCCTGGGACCCAGCTCTTTTAATTACCTTGTACCATCCCCGAGTACTGGATAGTCGGAAGGTGTTGTGGGTTATATATCCCACCCTATCAGAAGGGCTCAGGGTGAATTTGTCAGGATGATGCTGGCAGTAGCAAACTATATCATATCATTGCAATAATTATTTATGATTTAGTGGACAGAAAGTTTGATCTCTGTGTTTGAGGTTTGTATTTGGTTTTCTGCTATAGCCAAACTTTACGTTGTATTGTAGATACAAGTCATTCTAGCCTAATGCTTCTGAATCTGTGACAAGGTGCCCTTGGAAGTAAAGTTCTTCAACTATTTTGAAAATGTAAGGTAACCTATGACTGGAAAGTTCTTTTTGTACTATCAGCAATTTTATACTTTCCAAAATTTGAGCATGGTTTCTCCATATGTGAACAGAAACAAAAAGACGCCTAGTGGACCAAAATCATCAGATTTATCTGCTGCAATTCACTTTCATTACTTCATACCTATGAATAACTGCTGCTGCTGCTATGTGATCTCAAGTCATCTCTGACTTTTGATTACCCAACATATGAAACCTCTCCAAAATGTCCAAGCCTTGTCCAGCTCTTATAAATTCAACACAGCAGCTTCCTTTATGCAGTCAATCCATCTCATATTTGGTCTTCCTTTGCTTCTTTACTTTCTCTAATATGATTGTCTTCTCTGGGGAGTTTTGCCTTCTCATGATGTACCCAAACTATGACTGCCTCAGTTTTGTCATTTTTACTTGTAGGGAAAGTTCTAGTTTAATTTGATCTAGGACTCACTTGTTCATATTGGTCCAGAAAGCTCTCCTCCAGCACCATGTTTTGAATGCATCAATCTTATTCTTGTCAACTTTCTTCACTGACCAGCTTTCATACTCATACATGGTGACTGGGAATATAATAGTATGGATGATCTTGGTCTCCAATGAAACATCTTTGCTCTTGATTATCTTTTCTATTTCCTTCTTTGATGTCTCAGTCTTCTTGAAATTTCTTGGCTACAATCTCTATTTGCGTTGATGACTGAGTCAATGTATGTAAAATATTTCACATAGCTATAGCATTACAATTTCCAATGTTTCATACAATGTCCCTTAATATATCTTCATCAGGAAGTTGCACTCACAACTCATTTTAATACAGATCTTAACTCACAAGGGGCCGTACCAGCATCTACCAATATGCTAACTTCTGAGACATATGCTCATATTTGACCCAAAGTGGGGCCTAGTGTTAGTGTGGTCTTTCCCAACATAGTGTCTTTTAGATGTTGTACACTTCATTTCCCATCAGCTCCAGCCAGCATGGCCAATGGCCTAGGATCTGTGGTCCAAAGCATCTGGTGGGCAGTAGGGTGGGGAAGGCTGGGTTAGTGTATCAGACTTGAGACCCAAGACAGGGCAAGCATGGAGTTCTAAAGGCTTCTTTGATTAAGTTTTTCAGATCAGTTGTATTTATTTATTTATTTATTTATTTATTTATGTACCTATTGGATTTCCTATTTGCCTATTAGCCACACAGCTCCCTGGGTGGGTTACAACAATGAAACCATAAATACAATATAAAATACATTGGAAAAACAAAGATTACAAATAATAATCAAACATTAAAACCAATATAAAATGCAGAACAGAGAGAACTGATGAATTCATTAAAAGGCATACTGTACACTTAAAATGCTATTAAAACAGATTAATAATTTAAACAATATCAGGATAAAAGGATCTTCACCTGGCTCCTAAAAGAATGTAGAGAGAGTTCCAGGAGAACTTCTCTGGGAAGCTCGTTCTAAAGTCAGGGTGCCACTGCAGAAAAGGCCCTCCTTCTTGTTGCCACCCTCATTTTCCTAAGTAGGGGCTCCTTCAGAAGGGCCTCAGTTGCAGATCTAAGGTGCCAGGTAGGTTCATATGGGAAGAGGCACTCCTTAAATACCCTGGCACCAAGCCATTTGGACTTTAAACACTAGTGTTCACACCTTGAATTGGGCCCAGACCTCAAGTGGGAGCCGGTGGAGATGGTAGAGGACTGGCTTCATATGATCATATCTGCCAGCCCTCGTTAGCAGTCTAGCTGGACCAACTGAAGTTTCCAGACCATCTTCAAAGGAAGCCTCATGTAGTGCGTATTGAAATAATCCAGGCAAGATGTTACCAGTGCATGGATAACTTTTGCCAGGTCCTGTCTGTCCAGATATGACCACAGCTGATATATCAGTTAGATTAGTAGTGACTGTGTCTTGATATTAAGAAGTTGAGGAAAAATTTCCACTGGTTTATCTGTCACTCTCAGTCTTTTTCACTCCTAGACTCTGATTATTTAGGATCTGTATATATGGCAATTGGCTCTGTGCCCCTCCCAGTTATCTCCTGCCATTTCCGTCCAGTCCCATTTGTTGGATCAATCTAGGGTAGTTGGGGAGGCGGCATTCTGAAATCATACATAATGTGCTGCCAGCCCTTTCTGTGTCTGCCAAAATGTCTGCAGGGACATAGGACATGAAGATGAAAGTCACCATTATGCAGTTAAGGCAGATGACACACCAAGATTCCCTCTCTATCTACTGTCAGCTTATGCAGTTGGAGCCACCTAAAAGAGTCCAAAGATAAGAAGTGACTCTTCCGATAATTCCATCAGGGCTTGAGTGTTACTAAGAAGGTATTAACATTTGAGAGGCAGATTGTTTCCTCATGAACTGAAACCAGCTGTGTTTAAGTTTTGCCCAGGCTTTAAAATGGGTAACCTTTTGTATCCTGCAATGCTAAAAGCCCATGTTGCTGGCAGTCTTTTTGGTCCATCTTGGCTTCTATCCCTAGCATCAGATCTCTTTTTGCCCTGCTATAAGGGAGGTTGAACTCTTTCCCAGCAAGTGCTAATCTCATCATTCAGCTGGTTAGCGCAACAGCAGGTGGATGGAAATGTTTCCAAGGTGCAGAGTGCAAAGAGGCTCTTTCACAGATGCTTAGGCACGAGACCTGGAAGAACCAGTATTTGTCTTAATGGAATACGTGATCTGGCAGAAAAGATAAAAATAAAAATAAAAATTTGGGACTGAATTTCATTGAGGTAGTGCAACCTTTAGCTGCCTCTTAAATTTTAAGTGCTCCTGTAATTCTTGGTAGTTCAGCCAATTTTTCATCCTGATTTAGCAGTTCCAATTTGGGGAAAGCATTTCCTGCCCTTTTTTGGATTAAAAAATATTTTTAAAACAATCACCCACATCATCAGGATCTCTGGGTGGAGCTATAGTAACAATGGACAAAAATTATACAAATCCTATTCAAAATAGCAAAGCAGCTGAAAGTGTTAAAACTGAAGTAAGTCAACCTCACAATAAAACAGCAGCTCTTATGCTGTTAAGATGTCTTATTTCCCTAAACAGATCCAAAGATCAATATGTTTGCAAAATCTTGTTGCCGGCTTTTATTCTGAGTTTCTGATTCTTTTTTTAATGTAGAGTTGACAATCTGATACCCCTCCCCAGGTATTTTGGGTTACAATTCCAAAGCGGGGGGGAAATACAGTCAGCATGGCCACTGGTCAACTATACTAGGAGTTGTAATCCTAAAATATCTGGAAAACACTGGGCTGCCTAGCCCTGTTTTAATGCATGGAAGGGGGAGCACAAATCAACAAGTTTTCCCTATTCTTGATTTGCATATTTGCACAGCATAAAGCAGGGATGTTGGACATCTTTCAACCTGCAGAATGAATGCCAGTTTGGGAAGCCCTTGGGGGCCCAGTAAAGTCTGAGGTGAAGTCAAAAGAGGACTGTGCCAAAGGCAAGAGAGATGCCAAAGATACCAGCATATTTTAGTCTAAAAGTTACACAGTGGTTTCACCACATGATCTGGAGCACTGGAAAATTAGGCTTTTTGTAAACTGGACAGTCCAGTCCATGCATGTAGTTGTACATATAAACAAACAAAACTGTGAATGAGCATGAAGAACAGAGGCAGCATTTGTGATTCTACTCTCTGTACTCCCCACTTTAAGAAACCCTCAGCATAGAACTACTGCTTCTTGTGCCATGAAAAGGTCCCCTGATGTTACTTGCACCAAGAAGGTATAAGGATGCTGAAAGTTTAAGGTATACGGATCTTGGAAGTTGTTTTTCTTTAGCCTACTGCTCTAGTATATGCAACAATGATTTCTAATTGTCCCAAAGGCTTTTGTCCCAGAATACCATCACTCTGCCATTAACTGGCTCATTTCTTGGCCTTCACCTTCATTCTCATGCTCTTTTCAATACAGGGAAGGAAATTAGGGTTGTGGACAGCATTAGGCTCTTGATGTTATATACAAATGTTGTACAAGGCTTTTACAACTGTAAAAGTTGGATATTCAGAGGCAAACTACTCTGGAGGAAGAAATTTAGGTTGCACAATTATATATGTAGCTGAATTGTTGTAACTGCTTTTTAAAAATATGCCTCAAGCAACATTTTGAGCTTTGGCTGTTGGGTGGTATAAAAAATTAAATAGATAAAATTTAGGCTAATTTCAACAGAATGCAAAACTTCAATAGGCTATGTATAGACTACATCTTTTCTAGATCAACACACACAGGATCATTTTCTCCTTTATATTATTCTGCCAGAATTGTGTAATAGCCATGAGCTATTCCATAATGCTCAACAGGAGCATCTTTGTTATTAAAAATTCTAAAAATAGATTCTACAGCTGGGCTTTTATAAGCACTAATTTGAATCAGTTCTTGAACACCTTTCCTCTCAGGTGAAATTCAGAATATCTATGAAACAATTGCTTCTCCCAACATAGGGATCATGTATAACATCTCTTTACAGGGGCTGCCTTCATAAGCTCACATTTCTGCTTTTGACATGCCCTTTGTCTACTTTTATATCCTTTCTTATAACCCCTGTTGCATCTCCTGCTCCAAAAACGGTCACATCATACTGGCTCCCTTTGTATCTGTTAGGAGTGAGCAGGATGGCTGCTTTGGGCACTTGTTTTCTAGGACTGATGGCTGGATTTCAGAAAAAGCAGGATCAGAATGTAAGGCAGATCAAGGGGGGGTGGGGGTCAGGGAGGATGGGCCATGCTGAGATACCGAGATGAGAGAGGCAGACATGCTTTTATCAAGGCCAGACTCCTCAGGTGGGCAGCCAGTTCCTGGAAATAATATACAGCTGGCAGGAGGGGGCTCTGAGAATGAGTGTTTCTCAGACACAGGCCACACAGCCTGGGCTGTTGGCCCCATGACACAGTGCCAGCAGAGAAGAATGGCTGTCTTATAGGATTGGTGGGTAGCAAGGAGATGTGCCTGCTTTCAGAAGGCATCTTCATAGGGAGAGTTCCTAGAAGTGAATATTCAATTGGGTTCGACAAATAGGTCTGTGCATGCTCAGATATGCTTTCTGGATAATTTGTGCTTTTGGGTCAATAAAGAATGCTTTGTACGGAAAAAGGTCTGTGGCTTTTGAATGCTCAAAGAAGGAACCTTGATCCACAACAGCATTTTCCTCTCAGTCCTTACTCAGATTGTCCACTGTGTTGTTGCCTAGAAAAGGCACCTCCATGCTGTTACTCAAGCCACTTCCTTCTCCTCCTTTATCAACTTCTTCAAGACCCATTGATCTAACCAAATTCTTCCAGAGTTCAGCTCCACTTCATCCATTCTTCTCAGTGGTGTAGCAGAGCCAGGACTTGCATGGCTTGCAGTGCTGCATCGCCACTGGCTGATTTAGTACATTATTATTGCATTGCATTTGTGTCCCACCATTTTTCACTTGTGAGGAACCCAAGGTGGCCTGCATAGTTCCATGTTATCCTCACAACAACAACATAGTGAGTTTGTGACTGACCCAAAGTCACCCTGTGGTCTTCATGGCAAGGTGAAGACCAGAAGCTGGATCTCCCAGATCCTTAGTCACTATCATGCCACATTGCTTTTCCACTGCCTGTGATATCTTTTGCCTCCATCCTCTTGATTTACCTGTTCCCTCTGAGCTTAGCTTCAATCCTTATAGTAGCTGCTGGAGGGAAATAATTTTTCTCACCAAGAATATGTTGTTGCAATGCACAGTATTTTGAAATGACTTGTTGTTACATGATGTCAAGGCATCTCCAACTTATGACAACTCTTCGAATGAATGTCTTGCAAAATGTCCTGTCCTTGACAGTCCTGCTCAGCTCTTGTAAATTCAAGACTGTGGCTTCCTTTGTGGAGCCAATCCAACTCATATTTGGTCTTCCTCATCTTCTTTTGTCTCTGGCCTTCCCTAGCATGATCGTCTTCTCCCGTGAGTCTTGCTTTGAAATAATGTGCTCAAAGTAGAACAGCTTTGGCTTTCCAAATTTTACTTTAAAGGAAAGTCGTGACTCGATCTGATGTAGGACCCACTTGTTTCTTTTCTGTTGGTCCAGGGTATTTACAAAGCTCTCCTCCAGCACCATGTTTCAAATGCATGGAGGCTTGGTAGGTGGCAACAAGAAGGAAGGCCTTTTCAGTGGTGGTTCCCCAGTTGTTGAGCAAGCTCCCCACTTAGGCCTGCCTGACACCAACCTTATATTTTTTTCAATGCAAGGAAAAGACTTTCCTCTACCACAGGACATTTAATTAGTTGGGGATTTGTTAGTGTTTCATTCAGGTTCATCCATTATGTTTAAGTTATTGGAATTGTATACGTGTTCTAAATATGGTTTAAATTTTTTTGTATAGATTTTTCCCCTAATGTTTTCATTCTGTGGTGCATTTTAAATGGTGTTTTAATGGATGACTGTAAACTGCCCAGAAATTGGGCGGTATAGAAGTTACACAAATAAATGAATATTCTGTTCCTTCTTGCCAGCTCTCTTCATTGTCCAGCATTCACACCCATAAATAGTGATCAGAAATACACTAGTGTGCATGATCTTGGCCTTGGTATCCAATGAAATGTTCTTACAATTTATTATCTTTTCTGGTTCCCTCACTGTTGCCCTTCCAAGTCTTAGACTCCTACTAATTTCTTGCCTGCGGTCTCCCTTTGAATTCATGAATGCACCAAGGTGTGCAAAATCGTTTACAATTTCAATTTCTTCATTGTTGACAGCAGCTTTATGTAATTCTTCTGTAGTCATGATTTTTGTTTTATTAATGTTACATTGTTGTCCTGCCCTTGCACTTTCTTCTTTCACTTCCATCATGTGTTTTTGCAAGTCATTGCTCTTTCCTGCCAACAAGATGGTATCATCTACATATCTTAAATTACTGATATATCTTCTTTTATTATTTATTTATTTAAACAACTTACATGCCACCCCATCTTCTACTAATTTTCACTCCTGCATCCTCTGCTCCTAATCCAGCTTTCCTTATGATATGTTCCGTGGACAGATTGAACAGATAGGAGGATAAAATACGCTCTTGCCTGACAGCTTTAGTTATAGGAAACCATTCTGTTTCTCCATGTTTTGTTGTGAGAATAACTTCTCATCCATCCATTTCCTTCAGAACCATCTATAGCTTCTCATCACCCTCACAAAGACTTTGCTATAGTCTGTAAAGCATTGACTGATCATCTTTAGAAATTATTTGGTGTCTTCCAGTAGCCAATATATATTTGCAATTTTGATCTCAAGTGTCTCTTCCTTTTCAGAATCCAGCATGAAGATTAGGCATTTCTCACTCCAGATAGGTGGTGGTAGTTGCAACACTTCAAGCACCACTTTGTTCGCATCAGACATTAATGTAATGGTCCTATAGTTGCTGCATTCCTTCGCCTCTCCTTTCTTGGGGATTGGCATGTATATTGAATAGTTCCAGTCTGTGGGCCATTGTTTTGTTTTCCGTATTTGTTGGCACGTTCTTGTTAGGATTTGGAAGGTTCAGCCTCTGTTTTTAGCTGTGTTGGCACCATGTAAATGTTAAGCAGTGAAGGCAGGCTAGGCTGCAGGTGTGATGCCCAGGATCAACCCATGAGCTTCATCAAAGAGCTTAGAATTAAGCCTTGGCTTCCACATATCCAAAGCCAAAGCTCAATACTGTGGTGGGACATGTGTAGCCTTCTAGATGTTATTCAATATTGACTGTTATCAGCCTGAAGCAGCACAGCCAATGGTAAGGGCTGATGCAAGTCACAATCAAAGAACATCTGGAAGGCCAAACATTACCAGTCCCTGCCCTATATCATGCATCACACTGGGCTTCCTGCAGCTTAAAACCAGGTGTATAGCAATTGCATGAATCATTTTATATCTGTGTATATGCAAATAATATGGTATGCAGACAAACAAATCTCACTTTCAGTCACAGTCCTGGCTAACTGAATTCATACTTTACAAACTTGATTGCAACACTTGTAGCAGAAATTTAGAGGCACGAATGATTCCTAAAGGCCCATGAATGTCTGGACATGAAGGGCTTCCAGGCCAATTTTCAAATAACCTCCTTTAAGTTGGCACTTAGTGGCTGATATTAAATACATAATTTCATAATGAATTTGGTGTGGTGTGGTGTGGTTTGGTTTGTTTGTGGGTGTTTTGGACTATTGCTTCCTACCTTAACCAGTTGAAAGGGGTCAGGATAGTAACTCAACTCAATAGAAAGATCAAGAAATAAGAGGAAATGTCTGAATCAGCCCTCCATTGTCCAGAGGAAGCTGTCTTCTGCCTTACCTTTCCATTTTGATAGTGTCTATATCACTGCCGATGATATAGTTCAGAAGGCCACTTTTCCCCTTGTGACATTGCTTCATTAGGCAGCCCCCTACTCAAAAACTGCATAGAATGTACCCAGCCTCAGCAGAGCCTTCAGTTTAGTTCAGGCAGATTAACTCCATCACAACATGGAATGTGTGACAGTCCAGTGGGCTGTTTGTTGATCCATCAGTAGCTGAGGTCATTGTTAAGCTTTCAATTAGCCATTGAATGATCTGGATAGAGTGTCACCCCGACAGCTGTCCAGGCCTGGGGGTGGGAGAGATATAGTTCAAGGGGATGACTGGAGCACTGTTCCCAGTGCTGTAATCACACCGGATCTGATGTTTCCCTATTGATATTGAAAACATGCATGTGGGGAAGCAAGCCCAGAAATGGTCAATCATACACATCTTAATTATAGGCAGAGTCCTCTGGGAAGTTCTCCTGCACAAGATTTGATAAAATGGACAGGAGATCATCAGGTTCTTACTAGATTACCGTATTTAGATGGGTCTTGTGCAGTAGGTCTTCCTGATAGATTCTTCTCAAGATTAAAAAAACTTAGAGAAATGTTTAAGAATCCAGAACATTTGAGACTGTGCTTATTTAATGATTTTATTTCTATACCACACTATAGCTGAAGTTCTCTGGGCAGTTTACAAGATCCAACAAGTTTTGTGAAGCATGAAGTGTTTGCCTTACAAGCTTGATTCTTGACCCGTGATATTTTATATCCTGTCATTTCTACAAAGGAAAGGACTGAGAGAGCTTCGGCTATGGGATAGTATAGAAATGAAAT
>NW_025336248.1:2191661-2258350 GCF_004798865.1 Varanus komodoensis
GAAAGGACTGAGAGAGCTTCGGCTATGGGATAGTATAGAAATGAAATAATAATAGTAATGATAGTAATAATAATAATACAGAAGAAGGCCTGGAGTCAAACCTAGCATCTAACCACGGGAGGTGGTTGAGGCCCAATCGGTGAGGGTGTTCAAGGATAGACTAGACATGCGCATGGTGGGCATGTCATGAGTGGAGCCAGGGGTCAGACTAGATGGCCCGAGAGACCCCTTCTGTTTCTATGTTTCTATCTATAGGACTGGGAAAGAATGATGTGTACAGTCCTGGTGAGCTATGTCCAAGCTGTATGCTGCAGACGATATTGGACTAGATAAACTTATAGCTGATTCAGTATAAGATGGCTGATGGTATTTCTCCAAGGTGGCATACATAATTGCCCTCCTTCCAGCATCCATTTATCCTCACAGGTACATACACTGGGGTTGTGCTCCTTAAGACTAAAGTGCCACTGAGCCTTTGGCCAGCATGGGCAATGGTTGGAGCATAGTGCCTGATCTTACCCAACAGAAAGCTTATGTGGAAGTGGAGAAGAGTACTTTCCTTTTGTGGAGATACTGCTCCCCACTGCTTGATAAGGGTGACAATGTACAATAAAACAATAACAAGAATTAAGACACTTGTATAAAGGCTGATTTATTTATTTATTTGGGATATTTCTAACCTGTCTAATCACTCTGCGTTTCTGGACAGCTTACAACAAATCCAATAAATACAACAAAACTGGGAATGCCAAGGCAAAGGCACTGCTAGAGTTCTTAGTACTGCTACTTCTAGGCAGAAGCATCAGCAGTATGCTTGGTTCCTCCTGGGTGCTATGTGCCCAGGATGTCTTATGCAGCCTTCTCGCTTTGGGGGCAAAGTGCCCTTTCTCCCCAGTTTCTCATCAAAGAAATTCTCCCCCTGAGCAAAGCCTGATGTTGGACAGATAAAGCCTCATGCAGCTTTTTCTGCAAAGCTGCATAGTTTATATACAGGGTGTGTGCGTGTGTGTCCTTGTGTGCCTTCATAGGGTAGTGAGGGCTAAACTAGATGCTACATTAAATGCCTAGCGCTTACATGATCCTAATATTTTTATTTTACTCTAAGTATGTAGGGTGACCAAGCCGACCTCCCTCACAGAGTGTTCCACAATCAGGGGACCACCATGGAAAAGGCCTCATTCCGTGTTGCCATTCTCTCAACCTCCCACAGAGGAGGGACCTGAAAGCAGGGCTCAGACTATGATTATAGTGTTAGACCTTCCCATCCAAATTATCCCAGCTGCAGTAAAAGGGGGGAAATGACACCAGTACAGTATAGGGTGTGTGTGTGTGTTTGTGTGCGTGCGTGTTTAACCTATTTCCCACCTGGTAAGTTCTTTTAGAAATGATTAGGTATTGTTTTTGCATACTGTATCTTAAATGTTATTAAATTCATTGTAGTGAGATAAAGATGGAAGTGAGTTGATAAGTGATTTTTGAAGTGTATTTTGTGACAAGACAAATAAATATGTATCATTAGTATATGAGAGAGATGGAGATTCAGCTATTTATGCCATGTTTAAACACAAGATTCACAGTGTTTAATGGTAGGAAGCCTAAAGGATGATCTAGTATGCATCCATGTACACTGGACCTGCTTCTCAAGTTTACCCAGAGAGGGTTGGGCGCAGCATCTCCTAATGCATTCCAAAGTGCTATCCCACCTCCTGCTGACAATAAATCACTAGCTCACAGTTAAGCTTTCTCCTCCACCTACCCCTCTCCCATCTCCCAGCAGGTGGAAAAGATGAGAGGAACTGCAGAGGCGGCCTAGCAACTCCTCTTGGGGAGGGTCCCCCCCCCCCCAGTTGCCAGCTCTTGAGTACAGCCAGCTGCTGCGGTTGCCGACTGACGGGACCTTTTGTGCTCTGAGGTCATCTCTTTAGAGCTCATTGCTCCGGCATCTTCTGGCTTTGCTCCCAAGCTATCGGTATCCTCCGCCACACCCACCATTGGCACTGGGAATGGACACCCCTTGGACCAAAGTGCTTAGCATTGTGGAACTGATCTTGATATCACAGATACATGCCTCTTAGCTCTTGTAGTTGGAGAGATCTTCTGCTGAAGGGCCTTCATTTTCACTGTTAAAAAACAAAGTTACAATTTCTGCTGTGACAATCCTTGATCTTTATTGATTGACTTATTTAAAACTTGTATACCCCATGCTATACATAAAGTCTCAGGATGGTCCGACAACAAAGGCTCAGCAGGGAGCAACACATGTGGAAGTGGTGTATGACTAACAAATAGCAGTGACATAGGGAAAGGCTAGCAGGCCAATAGCACTCTACTTCAGATCCCATGTGCTTTTTCCTCAGGAACACCTGTATTTTTGTCAAGAAAATGAAAAACTCACTATGCATTGGCTGGGTTCAGGCAATACAACAAGTCATGGTGGGTTTTTTAACCATTGTTGGTCTGTTGTGTTATCCAAACCTATTGTGATATCTCACCATGTTACATCTGGACTTTAGAAACCACAGTAAGAAATGATGGTTTGTTCTATGGTTTCTCCCTACCACCATGGCTTGTTGTGTTGTCTGAACCCAGTCACTGACTGGTTTAAAAATCAGTGAAGTTGGCTTATATGCTAAATATACAAGTTCAGAGCATAAATTCCTTTTGTTTTTAAGACAAACACTAAAGGAGAATTAACTATGTGGTGTTGAATTTGAATTGAATTGATCCCCAACATTTTTATTGGTGAGATCACTCAAGCCTCCTGCAGTTACTTACAACAACATGCTACCAGGTAGTGGTCTCCACCACCAACTACAGTCTTTTAGAACAAAGAGTGTTTTATAGATTCTGAGTCACATGGGCCCAGCAACTGGGTAGTTGATGAGGAAATAAGGGGAACATAGTCAGAAGAAGGTGAGAGGTCTACGAGGGGCTCAATACAATGGCATTTGATTGCAGGAGATTAACATAACGATCACTGAGTCACAAGGATTATTGTGAGTCTTTTAGCATGCAAATAGGGTGATTGCAATGCTGTTAACCTGGCAGTCTTATTGGCCCTTGTTGTTGTTGTTAGTCCCGAAGTCCTGCGTGGTGTGTCAGTCCCACCGCAACCCCATGGACAACACTCCTCCAGGCTCCACTCCTCCTCCTATTGGCCCTTACTGATCATCAAAAACAATAGCCCTGGCTGCTTCTAGGCAAGCTATGAACTCCCACTTCTTAAAGTAACAGCAAATGCTAAATGGTAATCTGGCTTGGAATTTTTGGGTGCTTCCTGAGAAAGTGGTGAAGGTGTTTTATAACACAAAGGCACATAAGCAACCCTTTTCTGCCTGGATTTATCTGAATTTTCCCAACAGGTACATGCAGACATTTTAAGAGTAAAACAACTGTGTGTGCTGAGTGAGACTTGACTCTGGACTGCCTTTTGCTGCCTTCACTGATCAGGATTTCTATACTACTTCATGCCAGAAGATGGCAGTAGGCCTTTTCGTTCGTAACATAAGATGCCAAACAGACTCCAAGGGAAATAACACAAGGTAAGTCTCCATCTTGCACTGCCAGCATGAAACCATTGCCATGAAGGATTAAAGTAAAGGAATTTAGGTGTTACTTTTAGCTTTAGCTGTCAGTCCTAGGCTGAAGACATCATCTGAAAGTCACAAAATGTGACTTCCTGGAAACCTGCAGCTGTGATGAAGTGGCAAAATGTGGTCCATTTTGAGTTGACTGCACAAGCCTTCACACCACTACCTCAGCTCATGGCTGTGCACTTACAGTTCTCTCAAACTGACCACATCGAGGCAAAAGGCCACATTCTCAAAAGGTTTGTGTGAAGCACAAAATACTTAAAAGAATGTTAATAGAATCACTACATAGGTCTCTGATGCTTTCCTTAAAGTTTATGATAGCAGATAATAGCCCCATTATTCATAGCATGCCGGAGAAAAGTCTGAAATGGGCATTCTCAAAAGCCAATCAGGAAGCAAATCCTCAGGCCTTGGAAAGAACAGCTTGTGAACTCCTGACCCTAAGGTCCTGTTTCAGTTGGAAATTAGAGGCATGAGAGCCACTCCTTTGATACTTAGAGATTGGAATTCTGCTGCCCTACTCTGGGGCATGGTCCATGAAAAAAATGGGACCCATGCAAGGGGATTTTGGAATACTTCTAGATGGGAAAGATGATGTCATAGTCATTCACCAGACTCGGTCCACACTGCATGGTTTCCACACTTCATGGTTTTTAGTGTGGAGTTCCTGACAATCAGACTCATCATGGGAACTCTTTACCTTCCCAATATACCCTTCCCTCTCAGTCTTCCAGGAGGCATCCGAGGAGGCAGAGTGGGGAGGAATCAGGCTCCTCATCTTGGCAGCTATGAAGGTAAGCTGACTTCTACTTTTAAGCATTCTCTGTTGTGCAAATTGGGCTCAGACTCTGAAGTGTAGCAGCGTATGAAGAAGCTGATGGGGCACCCTCCCCTCCTGCTCCAGAAGCAAGATGGGGGGGTGCAATCCATGCTCAGGCAAAGTGGAGCAAGCTGAGCTATGCTGCAGAAAAGAACTACAACCCCTCTGGCACACCTGAGGGAAGTCCCTCATGCAAGAGAGCCGGAGGGGCAAGAATCCACCAAGCTGCACTACCCAACTGCTCCTATCATCCACACCATTGGCCATGCTGATGGGAACTACACTCCAACAACATTTGGGAGGGGCACATGTTGTCCACCTCTGCTTTACACTGTATCACAGCAAGGTTTTGGCAGGGGGCATGTGCCACCCCATCTTAGTCTTGTGTGCCAAGGAATACAGCCATTGGACACAAGCTTCTTCATTGCTAACAATTTATTATAGAAATTCCATCAACAAGACAATAAAATTAACACACACACCATTGTCACTGTGCTTCATTATTATAATTTTAAAAAATCTACATCGGCCACTGCATTTTCAAATCCATTCATCTGTTTGTGCTTTTTTACCTATGTGATTGGGCTGGCCCTGCTACATTCACAAGAGAAGAGGTTAGGTTGCTTGTACATTAGAGCTAGTATATAAACCTTCGGCTCTGCCAAGATTTGGCTTTTCTGCTTTCAGCCAGAAACAGAATTAATAAAGCTAGAAATACTTTAATATAGTGCTATATTATCCTACAGCATCCTTCCCCAAGGCCAAGAACCTTCTGTAATGTCTGCTTATAATGCCCCATTCAGTAATATTTCAAGCAAATTTCAATTAAAAGAATGTTGCCTTGAAGGTTCAGCTTGATTTATTTCTTCTTTGTGACTACCAGTGAGAGAGTAAAGAGCCTGATCATAACTTCTTGAATAGCTTGTTTCTGAACTGATCAACTCTATTCCTGCAAATGGAGGGGAGTCTTTAATTATGGATTTCCTTTCATTCTTTTACCTTAATGGTAAAACAAGTCTATTTTACTTTTAAAGAGCCCTGTAAATTAATTTTCATGAGTCTAATAAATAACAAAAACCAAGATCTGAGTCATTGAGAAAGGCTGTTCCAGTATTGGGCTATCCATCACTAAGCTCCCCACAATCCGAAATGTTTGTTTAAGGAACAGGAACAGATCCCTTAATAGTGCCCACTGGACAACCTGGTGTTGTGGATGTTTTTTAAATTCCTTAAAAAATCCTATAAATTAGATCTGAAAAGGAATGAGAAAATGTCAGGGAGGTGAGCAACTGGAGGGTTTCTCACTGGCATTGTAATGTCTGGCTCATCACTGTATCACATGACAACCACCCCTCGCAATTATCCACGCACGGTTTCTGCCTCATTTTTCATGGTTTTCTAAGCTACCTTTTTGGAGATGTTTCAGATGCAAAGAACTTCCATATGCTTCAAGGATATATATATTCCATGCTAGCAGCATTATGATTTATAATGCTTTCAGTCTCCTGCTGCCTCCTCATCACCACCCTGTCTTTCTACTCCTCTGCCTTCATTCCCTACTGCTTCCTCTCAGTGATTCAGTGGGGTTTAAGTGCAGGAAAACCCCATACCCAATGCTCAATTTCTTTCTCACTTGCTTTGGCCAGGGGCTGCCTGGAAAAAAAGCCCCCTCTCTGCTCCCATCACCAAGGAAAGAGTAGGAAATGGTAACAAGGAAAAGGAAACCAGGGGAAGAGTGCAGTGGCGAGAGAGGATTTTGCTGGGCGCCACCATGCAAGAGTGTGCAACAACAAAAGGGGGCATTGAGGAGGAATAGGGTTCCCTCAAAAATTGGCATGCCAAAGGCATGAGCAGCAGAGAATGAGGCTGAAATAGCTCAAAGTTAGTCTTCCTAATCACATGCACACCCCGCACCCTTCTTCTCCATGATTTTTATGATTATTTTTATTTTGCCACTACCGTTGTTTGTGCATGTATGGTGGAGATGAACTCTGTATAACACACATTTTAAAACCTACATTGCTATGTGCCTTCACATTTTAAAACCTACATTGCTATGTGTACATGCTTTCAGTGGAATATATATATATATATATATATATATATCTACGAGTGTACACACACGCACTCGTATATGGGAACTCCTCCTACCTCTCCCACAATTGCATCTCTGTGCAATGCTCATGTTATAAACACAGAAGATGCTGCAACAATTCTAGTTTGCAGAAACACCAACATGGTGATGCCTACACACAAACAGAGCTCTAGCATTGATCCTGTCTTGCAAAACATTGGTCTGCAATTATTTGATACTGATATTGACTGGATGTTCCAGAAAAATAAGAAAATATTAATATATGCAACTGCAGAGGTCTGGTGAAAATAAGAATCATATGTGTGGGAATAGGAAGTGGACAAAGGATGCACTTCCAGTGAGAAAGCAACCTTTATCTCCGCTAGAGGTATTCCTGTGAGGTTACTGAAATGGAAGTTGTTCTATTTGGTATCTCTATTACCTGGTCATGCACCAGCCCTCTGGCCAGGGAGGGCATTTCTCTCTACTGAGTGACTAGTTCTGTTCTGCCCTGACCAACAGGCAAAGAGGGAGGTGACACTACTTTACTCAATATTCGGAAATTTCTCCCATAGCTGGTCACACTACTGCTAAATCCTCCCTCCTTGACTTGGGCCTTCCATCTTCCCTTGACCTGTTTGAAGAAGGGAGTGCCTTCCTTCAGGGCTGGAGCCCAGGTTCTGCCTGCCTTGAGTCTTTCTGTGGAGTGGGATTGCTTCCAGGGTTGGGCTGCATTTGTATGGTATGTGTTTTCTCTGAGACAATCAGTTCTGGCTGTATTTGCCCAAGGCGATTACCCTGGGGGCTGCTGCCCGTGTCTGTGTCTGCCTCAGCAGGGCTGCCGAGGCAGGCCTCAGGTTCTTCCACCTTCAGAGAGTCACCCTGGGAGCCCTGTGTCTCTCCACAGGTATCTACTCGCCAAGGCAGAGGTAAGTACTTGTGCACTTCGATGGCGGGACTGCGGCGGTTTGGGTCAATAGCCATTAGGCGGCGGAACATGTCCAAGGCATGAGTGCTGAAGCCTTTCCAGAGGCCCGGAGCCTCCCCTGGCACAGTGCGGTTCTGCCAAATGCCAAATCCCTCATACTGAGGGTCAGGACTCATTGCCACATCCCAAGGGAAGCAACCGGTACAGAGGCAGAAGAGCAGCACCCCAAAGGCCCAGACGTCCAGGCTGGAGTCCAGCGCCAGCGTCTCGGTACCCTCCAGCACACACAGCTCAGGCGGGGAATAGGGCAGGGTGCCAGACATGGCAGCTACTGGGGTGCCTTCCAGGCGAGTCAGGCCAAAGTCCCCTAACTTCACCAGACGACACTCTTTGTCAAAAAGCAACACATTGTCCAGCTTTATGTCTCGGTGCACCAAGGCCTTGCTGTGCATGAAGTCCAGCGCCTCTGCCAGCTGGGCTGCACACCTTTTCACCTGCATCTCGGGAAGGCCGTCCTGCTGCAGAGAAGAGAAGAAGAGGTGTTAAAGAGGACACACACTTAAGGCCCAAACCCTGCAAGAAGCCCTGATGTCAGCTCTGTCCCCGAATCTACTCTGGTAAGACTATTACAGGGCCTAATAACATCACCCATGATATTAGGGGTTCATTCACTTGCTCATCTTCCAGTATGATAGATGCCATCTTCTGTCTGCGATGTCCTTCTGGATTCTACACATGTCAACCAGCCCAGTCCGTACAGAAAAAAATAAATGCACACAAACATCACACCAGAAACGGCACAAACCAGAACCCAGTGGGAGACCACTTCAGTCTCCCAAGGAAAGATAGAATGTGAAGTGACCATTGTGGAAAAGAGATTCTTCAAATCAAGATTAGAGTGAGAGCTTGCTGAGTTCACCAGGCCATTATTAAGTTTTATCCTATCCCCAGAGGCTTGAATCACAATAATTCAATACATTTGTTATCAGCAACTGCTGCACTGTAAGTGACCGCTATTAACATGAGAGTCACCATCAGTACTTTCTGCAGTGAATTTTCTTCTGACTTCACTGATTAGTGTTCTTTCTTCCCCACCCCTCCCTATCTAATCTATTATGGAAACTTTCCATAATACTTCTAAGGTTTTAATGGACTAGTCTAACTACAAGTTCTCTTTCTTTATTCTTCTTTGCGCACTTCTTTATTCTTCTTTGCACTGTACACTCATTGAATGACATGATTACTTTCATTGTAATGATTAAATGATAAATGATTATATTAAATTGATCCTGTGTTGCTCTGTATTATTGTTAATATTTTAATCATTTTTAAATTTCATTTAAATGTGATTTTAATATTAATGTTTTAAGGTGATTGTAATATTTAAATGTAAACTGCTTGGAACTTTTATTTTATATATATATAATATATATTTCTAGCACTATAGAAATATTACAAATAAATGCAAACCTAATACATCACAGTGCTATCTCATTTGTCCTGAAGGCTCTCCCTTGTTTATTGGCCCCACAAAGTCTCAGTCCTGTGTGTGTCCCTGCCATACCTCTGAGTTCAGGATGGTGCAAAGATCCCCAGCAGGTGCAAGCTCCTGTGTAAAGCCATAATGTGTGGATGTCTCAAAAGCACTGCTGGTGGTTCGGAGCAGGGCATGGTGCGAGGAGAGGCAAAGAGCGATGCAGTATTCCCGCAGGAACTCCCGCCTCCCGGTTCGTTCCTTAGGCATCAGCTTCAGTGCCATTGGAGTCCCTGTAAGGAACGAGGAAGCATGTCAGTGGAGGAGAAAGTACCTGTGCCTTTTTCAGAAACTTAATGCAGAGGAAATTTAACAGGTAAAGTTTTTCATGCTGCTGATTTCTGTTCTTGTAAGAAAAGCTTTATCCATAAACTGTTTCACACAGTTAAGGACATAGTGGCAGAGCCAGTAAAATACAGGTGGCAACCCTTTTTGGGAGAGTGACTGATGCCATGTTTGCTTGGCAGACAGATATTGGCCTGTTTGTTCAGGGTTTTACCATAGAGGGCTTGTTCCATTCCAAGTAATCTATCATTCATTGATTATTGTATCTTGTTTATTATTCCTTCCTTCCTTCTGTCATTTCAAGCTTTCATAGATGGTCACAATAGCCACTTTTTGATGGCTTACAGCAATTGAAAGACTAGAAAACAAAACATTAAATCCATAAAGATTATCGGCAAATTCAATAAATAAAGGCATAAATTCCAGCTGCAAGGACACCAACTGTTCCCCATTCTGCACATGTGAAATGAGGCTGAAAAAGGCACAGCACAACTGAAGGAAGGCATTACAGGGCATCCACAGTGCAGGAAACAGAGTCAGGACTGGCTGGGATTGTGTCCCCTGCAGAGATGCTGCGTGAGGCAGACATGTTGATCAAGAAGAACAAGTGCCTGTCATTTCCCTTGCTTGCCTACACATGGGCATACTTTATTCTTGCCAGAAGGTTCTGGATTGGAAATTATTTTTTTCATGTTGGACACATTGAATAAATGCTCTAGTATTTATTGAGCATTTATTGACTTCTCCCACAGCCATCTTACAGTATAGTTGGGGGAAGTAGAAACAAACAGTTATTTCCGGCCCACATGTGTTTTGGTCACCTAGTGACTGGCATCTGAGCTCTTAGGAGCTGGTCATCTCTGGATGGAAGGAACAGACTTCCCAGACAGAAGGTATCTGAGGCAACTCAAACTCTTAACAAGTTACTCATTTTTAGAAATTTATCAATTCCTCCATTATCAGTATACCAGTGTCTCCCCAGCAGGGGGCAATGTGAAGCTACCCCACAATAATAAGGAAGACTTGGGTAACAAGTTCCCAGAAAAGAGATCTGTCCCGATCCTGATTTTGGGATTTAGTTCGTATCTGTTGTGCTGCCTGATATTCACTTAAACATTTGTGTAGGCAAGATTGCCGCCTTCCTTATTTCTTGTCCCTACAGCTGTGAGGTTGGCCAGTTTGCTGCTCTGCACAAGGCCTGGCCAACACAACACCTGCTTGCTGGCAGCTGCCCACATGCCTGGGATGACACAGCTAATTAATTACAGGCCTTGTGAGCTGGATGAGGGCAGGGAGCCACTTGGGCTGAGCCAGAGCTGATCTAGCCAGGGCTCAAGTTAAATCAGGATGTATCTTTGGGAGTGGATTTGAGGAGTAGGGTAGGTGCTCTCCAAAGCTAAGGTGAGCACCCTCTTGGACAGAAGGGCATTGTCTAATTATCTGGCATGCCTCCTATTTTCCCACAGGAACCACTGCAGAGCCCTTGATCTAAGTGTCCCCAAATGACAGTGATGCAGTGATGACTTTAAATATATGGACACCTTATGCAAAGAAATTATTTCCCCTTTCTCCTGCATAATTTAGAAGTAGCCACCTTCTGATACCAAGTTTCCCATCCTTAGATTCTTAAGAAGAAAGACTGAGATAAAGGGTGACTCCACATCTGTTTTCCACTCTTATCTGCCAAACCAGTAGGAAGATAAGTGAGCTTGAAGCCAAAGAACACTTCAGTTTTACCAGGACTAAGAGAGTTGGGCCCAGTTCACATGACAAGGCAGGCTCAGTGAGGATTATTTAACAAATAATGAGCTGTGCTATGTGATATTTTGAGTGCATGATTTGGGCAATGCCATCCTGTGTGAACTGGACCACCGCATTTACAGATTAAAGAACCCTTGCATGACCCTACTACAAACCCTCAGATAGGCCATGGTGGCTGGATCTTCATGACACAACAATCCCCTACAATTGCTCTGATCAGGGATTGCATATTCAAAACATCACCTGGCATGCATCATACTCCATCATATGATGACAAACCCCAATGACAAGTATGCTGTGCAGAGCAGTCTGAGCCAAGACCTGCAGTCCAGTATTGCTTTGAGGCCCTTTGTGCTTTTTATGATTGATGTAATTGGTTGATTCCTGATGCCCACCCTGGGATTCTTGTAACCAACCCTACCAGCTAGAGAACAATTCACTGGGCAAGCGGTTAGCTCAGCCTAATCTACAGCACAGAGTTGTTGTGTTGAACAAGTTAAGCCTTGTAAAGCAAATGCATACATAGAAATTTGCTATATGGAAAAAATGAGTTATTCCAGCTTAACTATCAGAGATTCCTCAAATAATCTTGAGCTTCATGCTGATACTGAATTGTCTATAGAAGACTAGAAGGCAATTTCCTCACCATTCATAGAAGTTATTGAGGAATGGGGACCTCCTGTTCAAGCATCATTGGTAGCAGGAATGAATCTCTGGTCAAGGTGGTGAGATGATTCAAGCAAGCCCAGAACAAGTGTGGCTTCATCCCTGCTCCAAACTGAATCCAAGGAGACTTTGACACTGCAGAGGATGCCAGTGCTGCAGTTTCACACATCTGCCCAATAATTTATCAGAGGAAAGTGGCACAAAAGGTAGGAGAACACAGAGGAAGCATCACTGCTCAGGCGTTCTTTAGGTTGTTCAAAGGTAGAGGTGAAAGGCCACCAGGTTCCTGTAAGAGTTGCACAGAACTGCAAATTTGGGTTGGTGATGCTTGGTGTGCAAGCAGGAGTGAAAGAACATCTATTGAAAGGGTCTTTCTCTTTACAACTCTTACAAATAAAGCCTCCACTTGCCCCTGTCCATCCTGCTGCTCAGTCAGCAAGAGAGAGGGCAGACCTGGCTATCAATTGTTCCAAGGCCAATGAGATGGAGGAGAGAAGGGTGAATGTAAAAGCCATGCCTCCTGTGGGCTAGTCTAGAAAGGCTCTTGTATGCTCACCTTTTTCACGTTGCTGAACATGGAGAACGTGTCCATAGGAGCCACTGCCCAGCTCCTTGGTTATACTGTATTTGTCCTCCACCTCCAGCTGGAGTAGGTTGTGGGAGGTGATGGACATGAGCTGCTCCAGGAACTCCTCATTATCCTCAGCATCTTCAAGGTTCCCAGCTGAACTGGTGCCCTGCTCACCTGTACAGCCTGAGGGGCGGCAGGGTGGGGAGGATAACAAATGAAACTTGTTAAACTTATTGTAACTTATTTGCATGGAATCTGTGTCTATCTTATTCCAAAAAGTTTTGTTTAGGCTCAGAATCAAACTTTAAACCAGAATTGCTTTAGTTTTGCTTAATCACAGAGTAGTTTAGTTTTAATTTTAGTTAAACTTTAACCCCCTTAAAGGTAAGAATGCTGAAAAGGATAAAATAATAACTGAAATCATTCTTTCTACATTAAAGAAAGGCAAAAAATGACAACTGGAAAAAGCATAAAAACACGTTTGATTTAGCAAACCTCTGGTTACTTCAAATATTACAATATCTAACTCCTGCTGTGTGTGTACTGGCCTTAGTTTATCAAACAATGGGGACTGAATGTGGATACTCTGAAGGGAGAAGGAATCATTCCAAGGATACTGGGCCAGACTGCATTTTACTCCTGAAATCTAAGCCCTTCTCTCCCTGTCTGTACATCTCTTTATACAGATGTCCTTGAATGCAGACACATTGTCTTGAGATGATACGTAAATCAGCAGTTACACACTTGTGCTTTTTCTTTGTTCTGGGGCCTGAGCCCCAGGCCTGAGCCCCAGAACCTTTCAGGGCTAGCACAGCCCCTGACGTCAAGTGCCAAAATAACTTGACCAGCCATGAGTACTATGTGACTCAAGCAGGGCACCATTTGCTCCTCCTAAAGTAGCAACTTGTCTATGGGCCAGCCTTGAGCCTGCAGGGCAAAATTTCTCCTACATGTACAAGCATCTTGGAGACTTCATATGAGTATGAGACCTTTTGCACTCTCATAGGCAAGTATGCAAGCTAGTTCAGCCTCAGGCCATGCTTATTTTAGCATCTCTTTGGGAAGGCAGCTGACGCCCCAGTGTGACCAGTGCAGTTTCTTAGCTGAATGGTCAGGGAGAAGATGTGGTTCCTCCTTCTTTTTCTTCTCTTGGTAGCCATCACCTCCAGTGGGATGGGGTGAGAACAGTTGTTGCTCCAGCAGCAGCTGGTCTATAGCAACAGAAGCAGAATAAGGCTTCTTTTCCCCTCAGTTTGGCTGGGTGAATTAGGAGTGTATTGCTGCAGCAACAGTGGATTGCTTCGCTTCGCTTCTTCTGCAAGAAGGGGGTGGCCATAGCTCATTAGCAGTGTACACTTTGTAGGCAGAAGTTCCCAGGTTCAATCTGCAGCCTCTCCAGGTAGGGCAGGGAAAATTCAAGCCTGAACCCCAGGAGCTGTTGCCGGCCAGAGTCAGCAATACAGGTCTAGATGGTCCAATGATCTGTCTCAGTATCAGGCAGCTTCCAATGTACCTGCACGTATTTAACTACTTTAGTTTATCTAGTGAGAGGCAGAAGATACACCAGAGGTAAGAAACTTGATGAACATGGCAGTGTGTTCCTCTAAGACGTTTACTTGAGGAGAAACTCCAACGTTCTGAGAGAAAGAAGTGATGCAGAAGCTAGTACATCTGAGGTCGTTATTTCTTCCTCTTCTGCCCCCCTGACCCACTTCATATAGGCTCAATTAAAAAACTGAAGATTTTGAGAAAGATACAAGTATGGTGACCCCACATTCACAGACTGGCAGGCAACACTGAGAAGTTTTCACACACAATCCAACAAGTGTATATTTTCGTACAGTTCCCATGGGTGGTGGCTGCTCCCTGACTCTCAGGGTATTAAAAGCTGGCAGGCAGGTGGATGCCTCAGATCTGTGTGAAGGGGGATTGGAAGGAATGGGTAAATCACCTGCAGGGGGAAGGAATTAGCCTAGCAGCAAGCTGGTCACTGGGAACTGAAACTCAGCCAGCACAGTGGCATCCTTCCACCATCCCGCACACGGCGGGGGGGCATTCCCGACATGCCGCCTGCATGTGTGCTAGCAAATGACTCTGCAGATTCAGATCCCAAACAGACCTTCAGAGTGAGAAAAATGAGTGCTAAGGAAAAGCAGACTGGGGTGCATTGAAGAACACAGAGCAATTTCATCACAGATTATCAGCATGCAAAAAGAAGTAATGTTTTCTTTGGTCATTCTGTTCTGCACAGCCATAAGCTTGAGCAGTGCTTTACCACAGTGTTCCCATGAATACATTTGTATTCTACTTATTTTTAGACTAAAAGGAGCATGTGAAAACAATCTACTTCAAATTTGCTTGCTGGTGGAAAGGGGATATTTATATTCCCCTACTTAATTATATTGTGTAAATATAAATATTGCTTGGCTTAGGGCTGTTGGAGAAACAGGGTATGAGATGTATCAAGCATGTTAACATTTCAGACCTTTAACAAGGTCCACAGTTCTTAAGATTAGTGGGAAGTGTTAAAGGACCTTCAGCGTCTGCTTTAACTATTGAACCTTTGCATTTTGAAATTGCTAGTTTGAATTTTGAAACTTGTACACTATTTCAGTTCGGCTTTAGAGTTTTTGAGATACGTTTACATTTCTGTGCACTCCGCACTTCCCAGAAGCAGTGGAACGTTTCAGGGATGGCATTTACCTAGTTTCGGCTTCCTTTGGAAAGAGTTCATTGCAGGCTCAGTGGTGTCTTGTGATGTTTGGTTTATTTACACACAGGAATAACATACAACTGAAAGCGCATAGTGTAGCACTTTGTAAAGCAGCTAATTTACCACCCTGCACAGTAAGGACATTTTAGCCTTCCCATCTTCTTTCTTTACCTCTCATGTTCAAATTGCATTTTAATCTGCCTCGTTTTCCACACTTTGCTTCTGTTGCTCTCCACATACAGTTGTAGCTTAGCCCACATCCTTAGCTGGGCTATGTGGGAAAGGTGTATCAGCTTCTCCAAATTCTGGTGCCTTTTTTGTGTTAAGAATCCTTCTGAGAGCTTTGCAGTGCTCCAATCCTAAGAAGCCATAAACCTTAACAGCCTTCATGAGTCTTTTGCCTGACCCTGGATATGTTCAGGCTAAAGTCCTTAAACTTATCTGACTTCCAGAACAGGCACAAACCTTATCTTTGTGACATTTATGCGTGTGTTATGAAACATTCGAGTGCTTCCTCTTTCTTACATTCATCTGGGCTCATCATCTTTCAAATTTAGAAAAAAAACATCTTTGTGTGCCCATCTATATAGTCCATATCTCTTATGCAGAGAAACTTTTCAGGGCTTTTTTTAGTTCTGAGCACACATGGCTGCTTATTTTGTAAAGTTTTATAAGCATTTCCTTTCCAAAGGCCTTTGCACCAGGCAGGGATTAGACCAATGCAGAAATAAAATCCATAATACTCTCCGGAGCTGATGTAGCCCGAACAGTCTAATCTATTGTCCCTGGTCATTTCCATATGGTTCTCACTGAAATCTCACAATTTCAATGCAGCTTCAGTGATTTCTATTTAACCAATAAAAAAGACCTGTAACCAAACCCCAAACCATTTAGCATCAGATGTAAAAGCTAAATATGTACAGGTCCTTGTAAGTGAAGAAGCTTTCAGCTACTTATACTGAAGACCTTCTTTGAAGGAATCCAAAGATGCTTGGATGCTCGTGAGCATCCAATGGCAGGAGCAAGATCTCTGCCACTTCACCTTGCACCCTGCATTTAATCGAGATGACCATTTTTGGTGAACTAGCCAAAGTGCCAGCAAGGAGAAGCAGGGAGACTAGGGAGTTGATCACATTTGGTGTAGGTAAGTGACCCCAACTTTCTTCTCTCCCTGCCATTCAGCACGCCTCTCCTCCTGGACCCAAAGAGCATTTCTGCTCTGGGGAGACAGCAAGGAAGCTGAGCACTGGGGTTAAAGGAGTGTGGTGCTGGGGCTCCAATCATCCCTTTTCCTCCCCTCAAATTATTCTGGGAGGTCATAGGAGGATGACCTTATTTGTATAAACTGTTTATACAAACTAATTGGTGTTAGTTCCCCCTTACACAATTTCAGGACCCTGTTTTGCTCACTGTTATTGTAGCATGTTTTGCATGTGTCCTCTCCAGAAATGTATTATATTGTGTTGTATTTTTAAAATTTATTTTAATTTAATTTTATAATTTTATTTTATTTTATACATTTATATTTCACCTTTCTTTTAAAAAGCTCATGGTGTCTAACAGAAATAAGAAAACAAATGCAATAAAACAAGAATGCTAACAACAGGAGAAGACACACACAAAGTATAATTGGGGGCTAGAGCTCATGGGAAGATCCATCCTGAACCAGGAATAGCCCTGGATCGGCAGTGCTCTCAAAGCAAGGTGGATGGAGTTTGGAACATTACCATTGGGGAGAAGGAAGGTGCCTACCACCTCTTATAAAATGCATCAAACAAATCCAGAAATAACGTGGCACTTTAAGGTTCTTCAAATTAGATGCTGTCATCTCACAAAATTACGTGTGAGCCTGTGATATGTGACACATGTGATAAATAAATAAATTTAAATGACTTAACTGGGGCAAGCCAGCTTTCCAGGAGTAGGGGGGTAGATGTACACACTGGTCCCACTGTGGCTACAGGCTTGCTAGCCAGAGTCTGCTCACCCTCTTAGCAAAATAGTTATAGGGGCATGAAATGAATTCCCAAAGGAGCAACATTATCCTCCTTTGCAATAAATCGTGGATGGGTTCAAGTTTGCCAGGAAACTATAAATGGAAGCTCACTCCTCTAATTTAGAGATGCTCCCCCAAAGCTCAAAGGTACATAAGCAGCAGGCCTAGTCTGGGGCTGGTTCTCCTGATACTCACCATTGTGATAGTCATGAGATAGCGACAGGGGACAGAAGCATCTTTTAACAGAAAGAGGGGAGGCTCCTCAAACTGTGGGTCAAGATCTTCTTCCTAGCTCTTTTGTGCATTAGTCACTCTGGAGGGCAAGCATGGGAGGCAGCGATGAGTCAGTTTGCAAATTCGGCACTGTAAAACTCATTGGCAAGGACAGACATCGCACAGGGATTTGCTGCTAACTCAACAACAGCCAAGAAGCTGTATATGGCACAGAAAACCCTCCCTGAAGTCCCACCTGACCCTCCACACCAACTCTCTTCTTTATCTTCCTGTACGTAATTCTATGTTGTTGTTTTATTTTGGAGAGAACTCTTTTAGCCAGCGGTCTGGTATTATTCAAGGCAGAAAGACTGCCTCAATCTACACATATTCTCCTGAAGAGATGCGTATGCTCCATCATCCTGCTGATGACTGGGTTAACTTCTGAGATAGAAAATATGTCTATTTCATGATTCATTTTGTGCATGACTCATAGCAGAAGACATCAGACATGTCCACATTAACAGGGTACTCAGGAATCTCAGTGATTTCCCCTATGATTGATAGGGAAAACTTCACCCAGTGTTCCTCATGCCAAGGCAATGATGATCCTCTTCTGATGCGACATCACTTTTTGTTTTTGTTAGTCTGATGTACCTATGACTGCACTTACAATACATTGTTGTAAACTACCCAGAAATCTTTAGCTTTCTGCATAGAAACAAAATTATTCATAGCCATAATGTAGTCACTAGAGAGGGAGCTTAAACGTGTGTGTGTGAGGGGGACTGATTTCAAATGGCTTGATCCATGAAGCATGGCCTTGGGCAACTCATGCTCTTTCCCAATGTGGTCCATGCTATCTAGGTAGGTTTGTTAAAAATGCCTATTGGTCCACTGTGGCTAACAATAGTAAACTCATAGTACACAAACTGGAAACATCAAAGACAGAGTTGTTGTGAGGATAAGAGAGAATTCTGAATTCGGTGAAGGAATGCAGGGATTGCCTTATGCTGAGTCAGGCCATGGGCCCATCTGGCCCAGCATTGTTGACACTGACTGGCAGCAACTCTCCAGGGTTTCAGGCAGGGTTCTTTCTTAGCCCTACCTGGACATGCCAGGATTGAAACTGGGACCTTCTGTGTGCAAAGCACATGCTCCAGCATTGAGCTTTGGTCCTTCCAAGGAAGGTATGAGATACAACGGAAACTACCACAACTCCTTGGGGTAAAAAAGAAAAAAGAAAAAAAGATGGCATCTGCTTGCTTGCAAAATATGAACAACTTGTGGCACCCAATCCAAACATAGTTTATGCAGCCATGTATGACGGCTCAGTGGGAGTTCAGAGAACCTCTTGCTCTGGCTGTCTACTACCTGAACTAGGGTTGTGTAGTTCAACTTCTGCAGGCCTGCAAAAGATGCTTTTCCTCATAGATTTCCAACTTCACAGAATCACAGTTACTTGTTATCTCATGGAGAAGTCTTGACTTTTCACTCTCCCACCCTGCATTTTTAAATTTCCAATATGTGAGCATACTTAGGCTCAATCTCAATGAAGCACCCTCCAATGCTGATCAAGGTTAATCATACAATTCCTTAAATTCACAGTGCCAGGTATAGATTTGGTATTAATCCTGTTTTTGTCAGGCATACTTCTGAAACTAAATTCTATATATGCAAACAAAGTCTTGCAACATGAACGTTATATCATCAGCAACATGTGTCCCACTCTGTCACATAGTGGGATCAATGTCAGTATAAACCTCCCTTTCCTTTCCTTTCCTTTCCTTTCCTTTCCTTTCCTTTCCTTTCCATGATTCTTTGCACATGTGAAGATTCACATCTACATTTCAAGGTAAAAGACTTCAGGTACTCTTGCCATTGCCAGGTCCTGCATTGGTTCATATGTGTATAGAACTGCATTCTGACTGGTTTTACTTGTCCACTTGTACTTCCAAAATGGTTCTCAAGTGGATGCAGCTCATTCTAGTTTGGATATGAGGCAATATTATTTCCAGAGCCAGTTACCATGGCCATTTTCCACTCATGAACATTTTGTCTTTTTGTGGTGCCCAACTGCATTTTGTTTGTGTACACAGTGAGTCATTTCCAGAAAAAATACTTTTTAGGAATCTATGTTCCTATGACTTGTTCTCAGCTGCTCTGGCATTGTTTTTTCTTCACAAACGTTCAGGAAATCTGGGATTTCAAGGAGTTTCTACAAAACTCCACAGCCCTTGGCCACTGAATCACCCAAAACCATTGAGCAGAGCTGCAAAGAAGCAGTTCAAGAGAGTAACATACCCTTGATTCATACATGCACAGATGTATAGTTTAGGTGCCATCAATGGCTATTTTTCCTCCTTTTTTTCCTCAACATGAGTAGCATCTGCTTGCTTCCTGGGCAAAGAGCCTCTGTGCCAGCAGAAGTCTGTTCCTACTGTTCTACTGTTCCTCCTTACCAAGAGGAGAAGTAAAATAGCTACCCTACTTGTAGCATGGTAAATAGTAAACACCACAATGTCAAGGCACACACACAAAGAAATCAGGAGACAAGCCACATCCTCTACTGCAAATCCATGTCGGAAATGCAGGGCACACTTAAATCCAAAGTGTGGGGAAGTCATATTTGTAACATAAACTGGCCCAAGTCACAACTTGCCAAAGGGTTAACTAACATCTCAGGGAAATGGTTACAAATCCCAGGTGTTGATTCAAGGGAACCCAGCTGTCAAGGGCTGTGGGTGGGGGGGGGGGCACGATAGGGTCTGGGAATGCAAATGGAGAGGTATTGTAAATTATAACCAAGGACAGGAGAATTTGCACTCCCCAAGAAAGCAGGAGTTCCGGGGCAATAAGCAGGAATGGTCCTCACCTGGAATATGTCAGGTAATGTCACTCCAGGAGTGATCTGATACATGAAGGGAAGATAAAAGAAGGGAGCAGGGGCTTGGGGTACCTCTTCAATTAGAGGTTCCTTTTTGCTGCTGGAGGTTCTGCTGAAGAAAGCTCTGCTATCTTGTATATTGGAAGACTATGCCTGATATTTATTCTGTGTTTAGAGATAGGCTGGGGACGCTTTGTTGTTTTGTGTCCAAAGAGGCCAACAGGGCCTGGGGTCTTGGGGGACTTTGATCACTTGTTAATTGTGTCTATGCTGCTCTCCAGTTCCCCCTTTTCTTTCCCCTTCCTTGTGTGTGATTGTGCCTTATGCGTCTTAGTGGTTTTAGACCCTTCACCCCTATTGTGTTAGCCTTTTAAATAAAAATCTTTTTTCCCCAGCACTTGTGTTGTGTGCTGAATCCAATGTCTGGTATGAAAATAGGACCAGAGAGTTTCTCAGTGGAGGTTACAGCCCAGTGGCCTACAGGGAAGTGGGGACTCCAGGGTGGCTGACCACTTCAACAGTACTTAGAAAATTTGTCACAAAAGGAGTACTTCAATTGGTGCAAAATAGAGCTGCCAGGTTGCTGACAGGGACTGGGAGTTATTCTCATATAACCCCAGTTCTCCGTCAGCTTCACTGGCTCCCTTTTGAAGTCCGGGCCCAATTCAAGGTGTTGGTTATGACCTATAAAGCCCTTAACAGCTTGGGACCTAGTTATCTAAAGGAACGTCTGCGTCCATATATGCCTGCCCGCCCCCTATGATCGGCAGCAGATGCCCTTCTCCGGGAACCCTCCGTGAAGGATATTAGGAGGGTGAGTACCCAGAGGAAGGCCTTTTCTGTGGTGGCGCCCCACCTATGGAATGCGCTCCCCAGAGAGGTCCGCCTGGCGCCGTCATTATTTGCTTTTTGGCGCCAGACGAAGACCTTTTTATTTAAAAGTTATTTTAACTGTTAATTTATTATTGTTGTATTTATAGAGTTTAATATATAGCCGAGATGGTACCAGTTTTTAAATTATTGATTGTATTTTTATGTCTGTTGTGAGCCACCCCGAGGCTTTGTTGCGATGGGGTCAGCATAGAAATGTTTTAAATAAATAAATAAATAAATAATGCAACAGTGAAACAGATTGGGGGTGCATTGTGAGGCACTAGATCCATCAAATTGAATTAGGGGTTCAATACATTCCCCATATAGGTTCACCTTTAGTCTTTTACACAAAGACCAAAATCGAAACCTGAACTATTGATTGGGGATTGGATGTATAGACATGAAACAGAAATAATAGTGGTGCCTAGGCAAAAATCCACAATGAGTTGACTGACAAATCCTGGAGCCAGCACTGGTGACATCTACACCGATGAAGCAATATTGCGATAATGTTGGTTCATCTTTACTCGTAACAGCATCCACTAACCGCAGATCTTCAAAGCAGTACCTGCCAAGCCATTTCTCATTTTTGCAAGGGGATGGATCAATTTATTTTCACAGAACAGAGAAAAGCCCCTCTACTGAAAAGCAACTGGGAGGTGCGGCTCAACCCCCATCAACAGGTTCCTTGATGGGGGTAGCCTTCGCTTCACCTCCCCAGTAATTTTCAGCAAGAGGGAGATTTTGCTCTCCCCATTAAAACCTGGCCATTGGCTTTCACAGGGAAAGAAAGGCCACCTGCTGAATATGACAAGAGGGAGGAGATGTGAGAGCCAGTGCAGTGTAGTGGTTAAAGAGGTCTGGCAATGTAAGTGCTTGGCCATGGAGCCGACCGGGTGACTTTGGGGCAGTCACAGACTCTCAGCCAGCCTGTCTCACCAGGTGATTGATGTGAGGCTAAGATTTTGAGCAGAAGGAGAAGGGTGAGGTAAACAGCTTCAAGAAAAAAATGGGATATACATCTAATAAAATTGCCTTTCATGGGGCAACAAGGTCTTTGGGAACATGATGAACTATTCTTCCAGCTGTTTTTTGGCAGGGCTTTTCCCTCTATATTAAAGCAAAGAATGTATTTCTCCATTGGCTTATATATGGAGCAGAGAAAGAGATGGAAGGGAGAAAGGAAGCAAGGAAAGAGGGAAGGCAGCAAAATATGTGGCCCTGAAGAAAGATGGGATGAAATAAGCAATAAAAACAGGCACGCTGAGCATTTGCTAATTACAGTTCCCTCTCTTTTAAATAACTGTAACCAATCCATTCACCCTATAAAACTAGGAGGCTTTCTAAGGCAGAGAGCTGGTGTTCAAGGCTGGCTTGAATATTCAGCACCTCTAGTTTTAGAAAATAAAGTTGGCCTGGCTTTCTCTCTTTCAAGAAACTGATGCCTGGGCAGTTTCCTATTCTGAGATTTGCACTGTGAGTTACTAGCGTCGGTGTCACTCAGCAAACAAGGAGGAGGGAAAGGGTTGTCCCGAATGCCTGGGCAGAGGGAGATTTGCTTGTTCCTTGAAAAGCCAGGTTGCTCTTATGCAGTGATATTAGAGCTCTTGCTGAGACAGAATCTCACACTCAGTGCTTCTAGCCTGTAAAGCTACAAGGACAGCATTTGGGCCACTTGGGGAAATTGCCAGCCACTTTCCCCATTGGTCATCAAATAAATCTGCCAAATGGGGACCCCACACCTGTCATATTGCCTTGGATGGCAATGGGAAAAAACCCCACATGTTTCCTTAACCACATTTTCTTCCAGTGAAGTGTAGGTTCTGATCATGCATTAATTTCAGCCAGGGTTCTCCAGAACCGAGTCTTGTGTTTGTTTCAAGTCTCACTGGAAAAAGGAAGAAAAGAAAATTAAGTGCATGCTGCTCAGCATGCACAGAGAGCTTTTTCTTCAGCAATGCGGAAACAAAACCAGACTTTCCATGGTTTAGGAGGTTTGACTTCTTTACAACTTCTAGTTTGAGCACTGGAGTGAACCACATATCCCCCAATTTCCATACATGGTGGTGTGCTTCAGTAGTGAGTTGTCCTACTGGAGCTGGATTCTCATGCCAAAGTTTCTGCTAAGCATTTGGGAGAATAAGAAGCCTTACAAATCTACCCTTGTTTATCATTGCTTGCACCACCAAAGTGTTCTTCATGGATGAGGGAGCCAAACTAGAAGTGATGGTGGGGAATTACTTTTAAAGAGGAACATAGCCCAAGAACCTCTGAATAGGATCAGGCGTATGGTGCTAGAGGATTATCTCTTTCTGCCTGTGCCATTTTCTTAATGAAAATCAATCATATGGGCACACATGCACAAACAAACATTCTGAAGCTAGTATTTGATCCAGTGATAAAACCTACAGATGCCCATTACTTTTCAGGTCTACCCCATTACATTAAAAGTAGAATCCAATGGAGAACTTTGACCCCAGCAATTCCTTTTGTTCAGTTGCAAAGTTGTGCCTAACTCTTCATGACAACATTCATACAGGTTCTTTATGCTGCACTAAATCCTTTCTGCAAACAATGGGCCCTGCCAATTCCATTGGGCAGGTGAGACCCACCACTTACGCAAAGGAGGTTCATCCAAATGCTCATTTCAGGAAAGAGAAAGGTTGGTGGAGTTCGCTTGTGCAAGTTCCCCCACCATGCCACTCTCATGAAATGTTTCCAGTCATTTCAGGTTGCCCCAGAAGCACTGAATCTCTTTTGCCAAGCAATGGGGACCACTTGCACAATGGAATCAGCACACTGTATGAGAATCAGTGGGGTCAAAAGTGCCCCATTTGATTTTGCCATAGTTTTTGAATTGCCCAGACCAATTATGCTGCATTCCAGTTTTTGCTGCTATATATTTAGTGGAAGAGAGGGCCAAAAAATGAGAAGCCTTAGAACATATTTATAATAGAAAGTCCATACTTTACTGAAAGCAAATTAAACTTTTTATTTTAAGTTTGGCTCAGCACAGTCAGTAACTGATGTGGACGCTTTGAATAGCAGAACTGCAGGAGCAGCAGACTAATCAGGAGAATGCTTGCAGTCAAATCATAATCTCGTTGAACACATTTTCCAGGTTACAGTTCCCTTTTGCCTCCCCCATGCAGCTGAGCTCTCCACTGTGCTGTGGGTCCCCAGTCTGGTGCCCTTGGACTATAACTCCCAGCTTTTAAAACATATGACCCTGCTGTCTGGGGCGTATGGGAGTTTTCTTCATAAGAATACAACATAAGAACCGTGCTGGATCAGACCGATGGTCCATCTGGCCCAGCATTCTGGGGTCCCACAGGCAGGGGATGAGTGCAATGACACCCTCCTGCCCAAGTCTCCCACCACCCAGTGAACATATGCATACTCCTGTGCTAATGGGGGTGGCATGTAGCCATCAAGATTAGTAGCCACTAATAGCCTTGTCCTGCATGGATTTGCCCAATCCCCCTTTAAAGCCATCTGACGTGGTGGCCATCACTACATCCCATGGAAGTGAACACCTGGCGCTCACCAGACTTGTGAATGCTGCTCTGCCCCTGTGTAGGGAAGAGAGGACAGCTGTATGTTTGGACAGACCCTTGAAGGAGGAACACGGTTGTGTTCTGCCATGGTTTTCCCAGTTGCAGCTCCTTTTTTTGATCCATTTGTTTAAATGGGAGAAGCATTTTGCAAACAATTCAGATGATCCTTTGGAGGGAAATATTTTCACTCTCCTTCTGTTTACAGGATGCTTAGGTAGAGAAGTGAAGCTATTCAGAACAAAATTTAGACGATATTGCAAATTTATGTTCATGTTAGGGATTGGCCAGCTTCAGGCTTCTGGATCTATTTTGTCTTTTACAAGATTCCTGAAGTCCACTAACCAGAGACATGTGCAAAATGGATCAGGAATATGTGATTCTAAGTTCACAATTCTTTTCACACAAAACCCCCTCCTGTTTTTTCTCCTAAGCAGTTTTCTTTTCAACCCTCTAATTTGGGGGCAGAGAAGTGTTTTAACTCCTGCTCTTCTGTGACAAGCATGAGTCAGAAATTGCCTTCGATAAACTGCAAATCATTCAGAAATCTGTTAGTAGATTCCAATTTACCTTCTGATCCTGCTGTTCTTCAGAACAGAAAGAATTAAAGACTGTGTTAATTGGGTTATAAATCACCTGTTTTCACACAGCTTTACATGTAAACACACATACCTTGTCTCCCTCCCTTTCAAAACAATATAGTGTAATCAATCAATCAAATGTTCAGGAAATCTCACTAAAAACATTTTTGTAACCTCCTCCTAAGCCATGTCAGACTATTTGAAATAATGCATGATTCACCAGCCTCTGGCTCAAATAGCAAATGCTAGATTTAAGGTTACTTGATTCTGCTATTGGAAATTGAGACACTATAGTATCTTATTCCTGCTCCCTTTCCCAAAGAGTCACAGGGCAGCCAATCTACTGTCAGCTTGAATTGTGTTTGCATCTTTTTGCTTTGAACAGTTAAGGCTGAGCAAGGAACCACTTCAGTGTTTCTCATGCCCTGCCAATTCCAAGATAAGCATATCACCTTTCTTGCTCTTTGTTGTGTGTCGTACTATTGTTCCCTCAGCTGTCTCGAGCCAAAGTACTGGTTTAATCTCTCTTTAACCACTATAGCTAGTAGGTGTTGATAGATTAATCCTCTGTGAATATATCTAATCCATCTCTGGTCCCAATTATCTTTTTTAGTTTTGACAACGTCCCACAGCAACAGGATTCTCTTTCCATGTTCTGCTGTAATTGATGGACTCTCACATGCAAGTCTGACTTTTGCTCCTTTTGGCTTGCCATCACTAAGCAGCCCATGGAAAAAGTGAGTGTTTATGCAGTCCCTTTCCACTTGTCTCCTTGCCCTATAGTGGTACTTGGGGAAGACAGATGATCAAAGTACTAGCTCCACAGCCACATTACCACAGGTGTACCTTTGCTCAAACTTTTCATGATCACAGAGTATGAGCCAGGATTTTGTAGTAGCTAAGCATGTTGAATTATAACCTGGGTTATCTGGATTTAAATCCATGCTCAGACTTGAAGCTCACTAGGTGATCCTGTGGTCAGTCACTCTTCTCAGCCTGATCTACCTCATTAGCTTCTTGTGAAGATAAAGACAGTAATGGTGTGTGCTTGCACATGCTCAAACAAACAGTTCAATTCTGATGCCTTTGGCCAGCCCTCAGCTATTATATTTTTAAAAGGTTTGCACAAATACTTTGATTTTATACACACATACACAGACAGATATAGAGAGGGTTAAAAATGCAGTTTAGCACAAATGTAAATAAAACTGTGTTGATAAATATAACTTCAGAGAAAGCTAATTGTGAGGGGACCTGGAAGCATATGTGGAATAACATATAGAGTTTATTCACTGCATATGTCTTTTCAATACTCAAAGAACACCTTTGACAATGTGGAAAAGTTGCACTGACAACTATGACTGTGGAAGTTGTGTTTCTTTAAAAAGAAGTCAGATTCTCTGCAGTCTGAGAAGTGTTACAGGAAAAACTCAGGTGAACACTGACTAGATGATGATTTCAGATACCCCATAAAGTGCTAGTGGATAAAGCACTGTGATTAAGTGGATAAGAACCTACAGAATTGTAACTCTATGAGAAGAAAACTGAGGATCTCTAACAGAGAATCCTCAGCACATCATTGAATCACAGTTCTCGAATGTCTTTGGGAGAAGTCATGAAAGTTTAAAAAAGCAGAAAAGTTTTATTTGTAGCCTAAGTGTGTCTCTTTCTATCTCTTTCCCAGTTTCATGAATCATAGATATTTCTCTCCATGCTTCTAGAATCAACTTAAAGGTGACTGAAATGAGATGGAAGAAAGAGTGTCTCACCTCAGAATGTCTGGGATTGCATATTATTTCAACCCAATGTAACTAGCCATGATGGGTTAGGAAGTGGTCTGAGTTCAGATGATCTACCCATCGTGGCTAGTTACCTACCTACCTATCTATGCAACAAGACACCCTGATAACCCATGGTTTGTTTTAGGGTCTGTTTAATCCATGATGGGTTCTTGTGTTATCAGAACCCAGAAGAGCAATTTCTTAATGTGTTTCAGGGACTGACCAGTAAGACACTTGGTAAGAGTGGCAAAGCTCCCTTTGCTAGTGTCAATGGCAGTCCCTTCACTGATGCTGAAGTGACACTTTGGAGTGAAAAAAAGTGGCCTGGGAAACTGCAGTATTAGTTGCAATTTTTTGAGCAGGAGGTACTTTTACAAGAATGCAAATGCATTCTGACACCTGTCTCATATGTGTATCCTGCATGGTCAGGGTCTAGTAATTGATAGCATCTTATTTTATGGTGCTCATAAATTAAATCATTTCCATTGGTTTAAACTATGGAGCATTCAAGGGTTCAGTCTAATGCATATTTAGTCGGAGGGATGTCACAGCCTTGAATTTAAAAAGCTGAGCAAGTCTGTGAAAGACAGGACATCTTGGAGGGCTTTCATCCCTAGAGTCACCATGAGTCAAAGACTAACTGAAAGCATATAACAACCACAACATTAGGAATTACTTCTGAGTAAACATGCCAATGTTCAGGCTGAAAATTTTCTATATGCCAAGATAAATTAGTAGTTCAAACCCATGGTGGGTTAAAACATTGTTTTGGGAAAGCACGGGAGTTTCTCCAGAATGCAGTTATGGCTATTCCTGCCATGAGTATAACATTTGAACATCTGCCTTGTCTGATCATTACCGAATGTGTTCTGCAACTTTTTGTCTACAAAATTGTTAATCATTTGCACAGCATTAACTGCCTACACTTGTGCATAAGCATTGAGCAGGGAAAAGCACCGCAAAAGCGACATGCAAAAACTTTCACTAGGACAGTTCCCTTTTGCAGGAAATAGAGAAACTTTGTGTCTCCATCTACCTTGTAGCACTGACACATGACTGACTCTTCTAAAACTATGAAATCATAAATTCTGTGACCAGAATCTATTATCTCCCTACAAAAAATATGCAGACTTGTATATATCTAAATTATTTTCTGCTGTATGTAAAGTTGGAACAGTAATCTCCAAATATTCTATTTTTTAGCATTGCAAGCTCGTGCTAGTTTTAGCCCGTTACATAAACTATAGCATCCTGCAGAGACAACAGATAGAGTTGGTAGGACTAGTACGGTGTACCCCTTGTCTCCAAGATTTTACCTTGGTCTGGGGGGCACTTCTCAGCTGGTGCTGTGAGGGAAGAATCTCGCGGAAACACAGTGTCGGGCCATTCTCCTGTTGTCACCTGTCTCTCCTGTGCAATGGGTTCTGTCTGCCCGGGTGTCATTGTTCTGCAGCCGGTTCAGCTGTTTCTGCCTTGCCCCAAGCCGTGCACGCTGGCTATGCAGAGAGTTGTGAAACAGTCCGACTTTTCTCTGCACTCAGCCTGTCAGTTGCGTCTCTAAAAGCTGAGGCTGCCCTGGCCAATTCTAATCTCTCCCACTGTGAGGAGAAGGCAACATGTGTCACAGGCTCAGACACAAGTCGGGCAGGTTTCCAAAGATAGGCAGGGGAAGCAAGGGGAGGGCAGGGAGATGATGGCAACAATGTGTGGTGCTAAGCTGACTCCAAGCCCTCCACCTGTGAGCAGGCGGGGACTGTACAAGCCGGGGACCCTCACACCAAAGAGAGTGGAAGTCCAGGCATGGAACTGGAAATCTGGAACTGAGGATGGAGAGAAAGAGACGTGGGAATCAAAATTAAAGACAAGACCTGGGAGATGGCAAAATAAAATAAAATAAAATAAAATCTAGGGTACTGTAACTCCACATGATGACCTCTGTGTGTGAAAAGACCACCACGGATTCAAGTGTGACAAGAGAATTGTGAATAACCAAAAATAACATCCTGAGTAGTTACTTCAAGAAGTTTGCCGGCCTGCTGTTAATCAGAAAGCCTGCAATGCACAACTTTTTCATTCCCAAGAGCTTTCTGTGGGGCTGTGCATATATTTTATTTATTTATTTATTTATTGAAACATTTTTATGCCGCCCCATTCGCCGAAGCCTCGGGGCGGCTTACAACAATAAATAAAACCAATAAGTTAAAATATACATATAAAATAATCATAATAATTTAAAACACACATTATAAAATAAGCCGCCCTGGCCAGATAAAATTCAGTGGTATTAACATTTAAAATGTTGCTTAAATAAAAAGGTCTTTGCCTGGCGCCGAAAAACAAATAACGACGGCGCCAGGCGGACCTCTCTGGGGAGCGCATTCCATAACTTAGGCGCCACCGCTGAGAAAGCCCTCCTCCAAGTAGCCACCCTCCTAATTTCTCTCCCGGAGGGCTCCCGGAGAAGGGCCTCTCCCGCCGATCTCAGGGGGCGACTGGGCATATATGGATGTAAGCGCTCCTTCAGGTAACCAGGACCCAAGCCGTTTAGGGCTTTATAGGTCATTACCTACATATACACACACACACACATGTACCAGCAATATGGGTACAGATCTTGATTGTTTGTTGCTGTCTGTGACAGAGAAAGAACATTCTGTATCAAAATCTGTGGTGAAAGGAGTAGAGTACAGGCACCAGGAAAATTAGTGGCAGGGGAAAGTTGACCACAGTGGGGACCAGATTACCCTTGAGAGACTGAAATAAATGTTTGTAGGGTCACATGTGGCTACCAACCCACTGCTTGTGCACCCCTGCAGTGCATGATAAGTGATAGAAGGAATAAAGGCATGCATATGTGAATTGCACCCTATTTAAGAGAAACTAGGATTGGAATCCACTGGAGAGTATAATTAAGTTCTTTCTAAAGAAATTAATATTGCTATTAGCCTACCTTCACCCTGCCTGAAAATGGAAAGAAAGGCCATTTACTGCAGTGCTTTTCTTTTTGCTTCTGTGATTTTCTGTGTATTCCCAAACCAAACTGACCATCACTCATTGACTTTCAGTTTTCCATCAAGATTACCACTTCTTCAGCAAGCTTGCAGACTTCTCTTGGGCTGTGATAGATCTGCTCAAACTCCAAATGAAATCTTGCAATCATTCCTTGAGCTCTGAATCCTACATTGATGCATAAAAATACTTATTAAGAAGTTGTTGACTGTAGAGAGAAAGGGCACCCACTGAATTGAACCAGATTTTATGGCAGCAGACCATCTCTTCAAATTGAGTCTACCCCAAGCAGTTATAAAAAGGTTGGAGTCTAGTGTGATCATGGGAGCAAAACAGGCATATAGAAAGATGTAGTGAATTCTTCCTTTAAAAAAATAAGTTCAAATGAATAAAAGTGTAACATGCACTTATTAACAAGGCAAGTTTCAACCATAAGGGGAGGGACAGTTTTGATTACCATACCAGCTTTTGAATTGCTTATATATGCACCTAGGAATTCCCTTGCAAAGCTGGGGGAAAAGGGGCTTACCTCAAGGGGAGAAAGTCTGCTATAGTCCCTGTTTTAACATTACTTCTACATGTACCATGGATTAAGTATATAAGAGCCATGCTGGATCTGGGCCCAGTCTGCATTCTGTTCTCACAGTGGCCAACCAGTTGCCTGTGGAAATCCCAAAAGAGGACATGGGTGCAACAGTAGCTTCCCGGTTGTGTTTTCCAACAACTGGCATGCATTGACATACTGCCTCTGCTCCTGGCAATTATGGCTAGAAATGTATCCTTCATGAAGTTGTCTAATTCCCTTTTAAAACCATTGACTTTAGAGGTCATCACTACAACTTGTGATAGGAGATTCTATAGTTTAACTAGGTACTGTGTGAATCACTTCCTTTTATCTCTCTTGAATCAAGCTCAAGAGCCAATGCCGTGTTGTCCTTGAGATTGTGGGACAGGGGACCTGGGAGATCTGGTTCTAGTCCCCATTCAGCCATGGATCTCCCTGGGTGACTTTGGGCCAGTCACAGACTCTGAGCCCATCCAACCTCACAGGACTGTTGTTCTGAGGATAAGATTGAGAGGAGGATGAGAATTATGTAAGCTGCCTTGAGTTCCTTGATAGGAGAAAAGGTGGGATATAAATATAATAAAAAAAAGAATTACCCACCAATCGACTTCATGGCATGATGCAGGGTTGGCAAGCCATTCTTCCATGCATCATGGGGTCGAATAATATTTGGTTGATACTGCCTGTGAAGTGCCTCGAATAGCTAACATGTGCTATATATATGCTAAATGTTATAGGATTACATTTGTTCTTGTCAAGTTGATAAATTTGTGCCCTATCTGGCATCTAAGAGTAAACTTGCTTCCAGATGGCAGATTCTGCAAGGTTTAGGTGTGCCTGTCTTCATGTCTGGATTTATTAGTTGCAGAAAGATTATGCTACTCTTTAGTAGAATATGCTATATGAACCTTGTGAGACTTTTCCATGAGCATCCCACATGTAGCTGGGATATTATCTAAGTTACACAACCACTGAAGCAGGGCCGATCATGCAGGTGTATCCTATGCAACTGGCACTCCTGCCAGTGTGTTACTGGCTGCTTTCATGGTCAGGACCTTGTGCCAATATCTACTCATAAAATGTGTCCTGTTTCAAGTCAGGACGTTGTTATTCACTAATAGCAGGATCAACATACGTTCCAATGCATAAAACCCACAACAGAAGCATTGCATCTCTGGTTTGGTGGTACCATCATTGGGGAAGTGATCAGTGGAAAAAGCTCTAACATTTTGCTCTAGATAAAAAAGGTTTTTTTGCATGTTGGGAAAATGTTGCATCTCTTTAACAGGAGTGCAAACTGAAGGGAAGAATATCAGATTAAGTTTAACTCATGAAAAATAAATGCTTTTCTTGTGTGAGTGATCATTTAGAAGACCTAAATGTAGGCTTACCAAGGACTTTTAGGTCAGCCAGTCTTACTACTCTCTTACTGCTAGGAAAAACTGGGTTAAAAATAGTGGGGGAGAATTGGAGAACAGTGCAAAAGGGGTCAGTTATCAACCCTCCTGCCTATTGATTCTGTTTTGGGGGTACCTGTTAATACTGTCTGTAAGAGTGTTGAAAGGCAGACATCAATACTTCTTTGATACCACAGTGAGCAATAAGCAAGGTGTGCCTGTATGACCCACAGGCTGTATCTTTTGAAGCATCTTTTTACATAAACATATCTGAGTTTACATCAGGACAAAAGACCAGGATCCAGAGAAGTAGTCAGCTTTTCTCATGCCTAGTGTCAAGTCACAGCCTTACCTGGAATTCACATGTTCTGCTTTTGAAATATGTCACCTTAATTTCATACACAGGGTCAGGGTGGAAGAGATGGAGCCCAAAAGATTACATTTAATGTCACAATTTATACTTGCTGGCATCTTGTAAAGTTTTCACTTTAGCAGATATAACATTTAAAATCTCAGAAAGTATCCATTAACAAATACTAACCCAGATTGCATGTTATCTATCCAACACTGTCAGAGAAAACATACTATTACATGTCAATTTTCAAATAAGGTCAACAATTAAATCTTATTCTATGCCTACCATCAAATGGGACATTCCTGTGAATTTCAAGCAGTTTCCCAGGGTATGATTCTTAGAAAGTTTTGTCAGAAATTTCTCAAGGAGATTAATACACTTGGGACAGCAATACCTGTTGTAACACCTCTCCCAAACTGAATCTACCCTGGACACCATGATCTACATCTGAGGTCTTCTTCCAAGGGCTACTTCCACAGGTGGTTCAGAGGGTGGCAACAAGGAGGATGGCCTTTCCAGTGGTTGTACCACCATCTCCCCAAAGAGGACTTCAGGTGCTAAAACTGTCACATTTTTCATGCTAGGTTAGAATTATCTATTCCCAGGCATTCAGTGGCATGTAATGGGACAAGACAACTCTTTTACCAGTTTAGTAGTTGTTGTTGTTAACACTGAAATGGCTTTTACTGTTTAAACTGTTTAAATTTTTATATATTAACATTTTATACTTCATTCTATCATATCTGTGTTTTGTGCTGTGTTTTATTATTGTAGTAATGTTTTGTGTTTTGCGGATTGCTGTGAACCACACAGAGAACTATGACTATTGGTTAGTACAGAAATAAAATAATAAAATAATGGTGGACAAGCTTTTTGGAAAAATAGCATGCATGACTTTACTCATAGTTCTCAGTGATGTATATTCATAGGGGAGTGCTGGACAATGGTGAGAGACAGAGCAGGGGCATATGTGGATTCTCCTCACACCCTGAAACAAGCCTCAGAATCATTGGTAAGGCATAGGAATTCTTTAGAGACAGGTTGGCATGGAATATGTTTCTTGGAGGTAGAAAGTCAAAGGCAATTGTGATGTAACCTCAGACATCAGTACTATCAAATAATAGCACTGCATGTAGTATATCAGATTCTAGAATTATCACCTGCCAGATATCAAAAATTTAAACCACTGGGTATCAAAGATATCAAATATCTGGAGAATAACAGACACATATTTGAGCACTGAGAGAATATATGACATCAGAATCCACAAAAGAGAATTGGGGGAACTAAGTTATTTCTCCTCTGAAATGGAAGTTGGCAATGGTTACTTGAGGAGGAAAAAGTGAGCTAAGGAATTACAATTAATATTACTTCACATGTCCCAGAAGTGCATTGTGAGAATACTGTTGAGACCTGAGCCAGAGTGCAAGGAAAGTTAAATCAAAAGTTTTCCAAATAAATTGAAATTGGTCAACTGTGGTTCCAGTAGAGACAAGGGGCAAGAGGAAATTCAATCAGGATTTGATGTGTGAGTTAATTCTGCAAAAATGATGGGGACCAGAGCCAACCCCTGCTGTCTGGAGGGATATTTGTGAAGGGAGGGGATCATCCTATAAACCCGCCTTTTAACATTTGGAAAAGATAGCTCAGCCCATCCAGTGCAGCTGCCTCAGCTATTTACAAAGGATGACTGAGGTCCCGTTCCTTTGCAGCTTTGGGGAACGTCCTTCCTTACAAGGCAATCAAGCTGCCACTTCATTTTACAAGCAGATTCCAAAAAACTTTGCACTAAGAACTAGAAGCATAGTAAATATTATTGTCTTCTGAAATACCATAAGGGTCAATTCCTCACTGTAACCTTCTGAGGAACACAAATGAACAAGTTGCTCCTAATGATTTTGTGTCTTTGTTTTTAGCTACACCATTAAACAAACCAGATCTAAGTATGGGGATTTGTATAATTCACCAATAAGTTTTTTGTTCACATTTTCATCAAAAGGCCTGGATTAGAAATTAAAGCCTCTTTTCTATTAATTTCTAAATCGGTTGAGTACTTAGATTTAAGTCTGTACAGAAGCCACGGACTCTGTCCTAGATGGGGATCTGATATTCCAAATTCCTTGTTGGTAAGAGAAGAGAGAATACTATGGAATCTTAAAGACCAATTGATGAGCAGCTGTAGAGAACACTTCCTTCATCAAATGTTATCTGAAAGGTACAGATAACATATATATTCCTTTGTATAGGCTCACCCTCCATTATTCATCCTATTCCAGGGATTAACCGTGGAATGCAAAGCAAGTGCTAAATCTGGCTTTGATGAGTCCAACTTCTGATCAGAATAAGTACAGCCTATTCTAACTGATGGATTATAGTGGGTCAAAGCAGATTCTGGAGTTTCACCTTGCAGTTGCTTTCATTCCCCCCTCCCCCAATTAAGGCTAGAAGAAGTTCTACCTCTTGGAAATATATAAATCTTTGAAAGCCTTGAGCCTTTAACAAGAAGTTGTTGTACAGATAGGTAATAATGCGACTCTCCATGTTGTGAAAAGCTTCACCTGATTTATTCAACCCCACAGCTGATTATAGCAAAAGTGGTAGAGGACTATAAAACCTGTCATGGCGCAACAAAGTCTTCTTCCATTAGTGGTAGGGAAAGCAGGCGAAATAGTGTTCCCCCATTCCTTTTTGCTGCCATGAGATGAACATTTCTTTTTTTCTTCTGGCTTCTTTCACCAAACCAACCTTAAAATTCTTTGGGACTCCAGTATCTCCTTTAAGTTGTATGGTGGTTGGTTATTAAATATGGGATAGGGGAAAAACAAAAGCAAAAGAGACTAATTCTAAATAACAGTGTTTAAATTTTACAGAAGAAGTATTGTCAATAGAAAAACATTCTGAAAGCTGAATTAATATACACAGATCGAACATATAAGGTAATAAAACAATTGGGGATAAGCACAACTCACTAGACTATTTGCCTATTTTATCATGATCTATTCCAAGCAATATCTTACAAGCATTAGTCTCTCAATCAGTTCTCCATTTCCAGGAGCTCATTTGCTTCCTTCTACATTTCTCCTTCTTCCTCCTGTTCCTCTTACTTTACCCTTTAAGTTTTTCCAAATTAATATTTCCCTCCCTCAAGCCAATTCCAGCCAATCAGGAGGATTGTGTTTTTGTTCATTTCTGAGAATTAAAGTTCTATTTCCTGAATGTAAAACTTTATGTTTGTCTATCGTTCTGGTGAAGTCTATAATCTTTTGAGCAAGAATTTTGACCTCTTAATTTTAACTAAACTTTTTACATATAAACTATTGATTTTTTGGTTGAATTGATTCACTTATGCATGCACATGTGCACACACAGAGACAGACAGACAGAACCCTTTGACATCTGAAAATCAACCAGAATATAAGCAAGAATGACTCCATTCCTTCCCATCTGGTTTCTCATAAGCCTCTGGTTGACCATTGCGGGAGGCAGGATTCTGAACTAGATTTGACTTTAGCTTGATTCAGGTGGGCACTTCTTCCGGTGTTATGAGTGCTCCTCACAAGCAAGATGCAATGTGTGGCCATGAATGAAAAGGTATTCTTAGTTGTGACTCATACATTTGTGCAATGCCCTTTCCAAAGGAACCTGACTGGCACCTGTTTTATTGCCACTTTGGCTAAACTCTTTTCTAATTTCTCAGACCTTTTAAATTAACTTGTGGTTCTAAAATATTTTTAGCTTGGTGGGTTTTACTCTTCTGCTCTCTGTCATAAACTGGTTCAGTGCTCTATATATTTATTCCTCTGTCATCAATTTTTAAGTGATGCATGTTGATCAATTATTTTTAGTTGTATTATAATTTTTCAGTTGTAAACTGTATATGTAATTTTTAATGTTTCCTCTACATTTTAACCCATTTTCATAAAATTTGTTCTTAGGCAATGAAAAAAGGTGAAATAAGTATAATTTAAAGCTACTCACAGTATTTAAAACCAGTTCTCCTAAACCTTTCCCAATAATACAGATTACTGAATTCCAGAGAAATTCAGCATCTAGTGAAATTAGGAAAATTATGCTCACAGAGCCTGCTTCTGACTTCCAAACTTTGACCAAACCTTCTGCATAGAATCTATACATGTGTAAAATGTATGTGCAAAAACCTTCTTTGTGCAATCTGTACCCTACATTTTTATCTCTGCAGAAGAGCCACTCAACATGAGGAGGCTGCTGGGCCAGTTGGTGAATTGGTGCTACTCCTCTGTCACTGAATACCCCTAGAATTTGATTTTCCCAAGGCTATTGTGTTCAGAAATGTTTAGGTTACATGTGTTCAGTGGTAACTAGCCCATGTTATTTTTCTAATTTGTTTTTTAACTGACTATGTGTCCAAAAGACCAAATATAATCCAAACTGAAATAGAGGTAATAGTTGACATGGACACCTTCCCAATGAATATTTTATCTACCTTGAGCTACTCCATGCTAAAGAACACAGAGTGTATTATTATTTAGTAAGGACTTATTTTAAAAAATCACCTTTCTCTTTTTCTTAGATCTTTTTGTTACTATTTTTAACTATTTTTTTTTTAAATCACTAGGCTGGCACTGCTTATTCTTCAAAGTATACATTTGTTTCATTGCAATGCACTGCTTCTCATATTCAAAATGAATATACTTCATGTTTGTTTAAACTGATTCTCACACATATACAATGAAGTATGCTATTCTACTGGGACTCAGAAATGAAATGGAAGATGCACACTAATTGAGAGATTTTATGAACATTTTGAGGATGTTACTGAAGAGACAGTGACTTGAGACACCGTATGACATAAGAAATTCACTTCTCACACCTGAAAAGTTTGACTGAGCAATACTGATACATATGTATCAAGTTTTCTATAAAGTTGATGTAAATCACTTTAGACGCAGAAATACGTTCCATATACTCTGTCACTCTGCTACTTTCTTGTTTTGTTTCTCATTTCTGCTGAATGAGCATGTGTTTCTTCAGAAAGGCTTCACTTCTATTCAAACCTTTAAAAATCCTTCAACTACATGTGTGCAGCTACACGTCTTGGATTTCCTCTCTTCTTTGCATTTGGTCTTTCCCCTTCTTTTTTATACCTCAGCTTGCTGGAAATAATTTACCATAGCTTCCACAATTACTCTCATTGTACATTTCCATACAATTATCAGTTATTAGTATTTGTATCACTTTGTTTCACATTGTCTTCAGTCTGTTTCAGAAACATATTCCATCCTCTGTCAGAAAACAACCCTTCGGATCCATTATTGCTTGTAGTACTGGTATTGGTGCTTTTTGTGACCACTTTAGCTTTCTTAGAGTTATCACTAGCATAAGCTTGTCCTATTCAATCGTAGCAAAGTTGTTTTCCACCAAAAGATTAATTTTCTGTGACATCTGTTTCAAGCTTAAGTTTGAAAAGCACTTCCTTTCATTTGTTTAGACTACCCATGCCTTTAAAATTCAGTGTAGTAATATTCATAGAAACAGTACTAGATTAATCGAAAAAGTTGAGATAAGTATAGCAATTCCAGTTATGCATGTAAGACTTATTAACATTCACCATCTCTATGTACAACATATGAGGAGTTATGCAAAAATTCTTCACATATGAAATCTATACAATATAGAAAATTGAAGATAACCCACAGTTCCTTCTCTTATGGTTGTAAAACATTCTGTCTCAGCATAACCACCCATAGATACCCATATACAAACAGTTGCACCACTGTCTAGGCAAAATATTTAAAACTGCAATTGCATTGCTTGTAATAACAAGATGGACAAATAAATTGCTTGACAGGGCTTACAGTAAGAACATGAAAACAGTCTGTTTTAGAAATGTCTCTGTACCTTCTCCCCACTTTCTTCTCAGCTTCTGCATCCCTTCTTACTGGTTTTGCTTTGTGGTCATTGAGAAACACATTTACTTATCATTTCCAGGAATGGTTATCAGTTTTCTATCTCCCATCTCTTTTTGCTCTGTGGTGTTTAATACAATGCCTTGTTCTATTTTCCTTCACTGCAGGGTATTAATTCTACTTTATTAATAGTATTTTTTCTTTTTGACAATTTGAAGTTTATCTGAGAAATGTTTACTAGCTCTACTCTGAATTAATTTTCCCCACAAACCTTTATGATTTTCTTTTACAGAAAACTTATGAATGCTTAGTAATTAAAGAGATTCTCTTTTTTTTTCTTTCCATATCCCTGGCTTTGCTTTATATGTTTCTACTAGGGAGAGGGAGAGGGGATATGAATAGGATAACCCTAATTATGATTATCCTAAAATACCCTATGATTATCCTAAATTAACAGTGGTTCCTTTTCTTCAGCGTGGGTTCCAATATCAACATTTCTTCCCCAAAAGAATTGCATTCTTATCTTTCCGTTCTCCTGTCTTGTTTCCATAGTTCCTTTTCTAACATTAAACAATTGCTGCTCTCTGAATACTTTATGACTTTGTCTTCTTTCCTTAAATACACAAATGCTTTTATCTTTCCTTCTATTTTGAGTCTGTGCTTATATGATCTTCTGTTCAACTTCGTTTGTTTTGTTCCTTATTGCGATTACTTTGCTGCTATATTCTTCCCCTCAGTCTTAGAAACAGCCCCATACTTAAGTGTGTAATCCTCTCTTTTCTGACAAAATCTGCACCCATTCTGAGCAGTTTGCCTTCGTTTTTCAGATCAACTTTCCCTTTTTCCTGCCACTGCCAATTTCTCTTTGCCCCATTCATAATTAAATTTTAGCATTGTGTTCCTATAGGGGTGGAGTTCTTATGCATGCATCTTCTGCAATTCCTTTTTCCTTCTTTTCCAAAATAGTGTTCTCTGCATATCTAGGCATTTTCTGTAGGTGAAACTATTTCATTGTCCTATGATTTGTTTATTTATTATATTTATATTCCCCCCTTTTCTTTCAAGGTATCTCAAGCAGCATCTATGATCCTCCTCTTCCTCTCCATTTCATCCTCACAACACCTTGTGAGGTGGGTTAGGCTGAGTCAGTGACAGGCCAAAAGTCCCCCAGTGAGCTCTATGGCCAAGTGTGGGCAAGATCCCAGATCTGTCCAGCCTTAGTTTAATCATCACTCCACACAAGCTTTGGATGCTGTTGCTGCTGCTGCTGCTGTTGATGATGATGATGCCCAATACCCCAAGCACTGTACAAAAGTTAAAACAAGGAAGCAAATCCTATTCAGTGGTTTATAATTTAATAGAAGGAGCTTGGAAAGGATATGCATAAGATCCCACTGTTATTTCACATTAATTGAATACAATAAAAAAAACTAACCTCAACAATCAGCTTTCTTCTCAAAAGTCATCATTTAGGAGACATTCTCAAGACGATATAAAACTTGGCCCCTTTCTATACTTTAGCACTCCTGACTACACAAACAAAAGATGAACACTTTAGATAATCAGTGCTAAGTGATCTCATGAACATACCTTCACATACAGCAGGTAGATGTTTAACAATGGAAGGAAATTCAGAATTTATGGGCAGATGGCAGACTTCCTTTTCTGCAGTGTTTCACATTGCAGTATGTCCAACATTTGATTGATATTTACACTCTAACCCTAGGCAAAGCACTTCAAAAGAGCAAGGTATTCAAGTCAAATGTCACTATATGCCAATGAAGAAAGTTTATGAGCTAATGATAATCAGTTAACTCATCGGCTTCATTTCTGGCTTGTAAGCATTTCTTTATGCTTTTCAAAATTCCACAGCTGTTGGAAGACTTTCGTAGTACGCAACTATTTGGCTTCTGCATCTGGCTTAAGGACTCCTTGTCATGGTTACTTAAAAATTAGAACAGCTGGAACTGGACCATTTTTGAAGCTTGAAAGTTTCAAGCAAGTTTTTGAATAGAATGAGCAAAAAAAGGTCCTCAGATCTATAGATTTTAATTCAATATATAGATCTCAGGAAGCATTTTTAAATAATGTTATTAATTCAAAACCATTTCTGTTGGAAGTTTTCATAATAAATGTAATATACGAAAGGGCAGCATAACCCTATGACCTCATAGACTCATAGCTTCTCCAAGGTGGTAATGGTGACATCAGAGAAGGGCTTTAGTCAGGGTTCTGAGAGTGGGACAGGGAGGCAGGCAGATAAGAACTGCCAAGCTGCAACATATCCCAGGTGAGCTTCAGCATCCTTTCCTCCCATTCCCAAAGTGAAACACTTAGACAGCTGCTTTGCAGACCAGGAGGACTGCAGAGACAACCTCTGGCTCTGTGGTCTTCCTGTCCTCCCCAGGATGCCCTGGTCCTCCAAGTTCAGAGAGTTACGGGCATCCCCACAATTCCAATATAGAATGCATCTAGCCAAAGTTCCAGATGCTCCATTCCATTTCCCTTAATCTTTGACCTTCAGTCCTTATTGACCTGTTTGGGGTTTTGTTCTTTCATTCTTTCATTTGAGGGAGGTGTTTTGGTGAGGGAGGGGCATGCTTGTGTCCAGCTCCAGCCACACTCAATTATTTGATTTCTTCCCTGCGGTCTGTGGGCCATTTTCTGTTCTGACCCTGGGAAGATTACAAAATTGCTTCTAAGGATGAACCAGGAAATAACCTATCCATGTAAATGAATTACTCTTTCTACGCTTTTCTTGTATCTGGTGCCTTCTTTCTAGCCATTCTATTCAATTCCCCACTTCCACCCAGTTGTCCATTTTTTCACTACTCTGTTTCTCAGTATTGTGTGACACTGAATCAAGATAAGACTGTTTGGGAAGGATGTTCACCCCAATAAGGTTTTTCCCCCATGGCTTTTTGTGTATCAGCAAGTTGCACAATTGCCTTGTTTCTGCTGATATTTCTTGTTTGTGCAAGGTGATGCAGTTTTGACTTCAGCTCTACCAGCATGGAAGAGTTAAACTGAAAAATGCCTCCCATTTTTCTGTATGGAAAAAACACAATCAATGCTGAGCCCTACACTGTGTTTAGAGATATCAGTGTTGTGCTTTAGGAAGTACACCTCCTGGAGGGAACAAGTTGTGGTGACTAGAACAGTTAATCTGCCTTGAGGACAGGGCTATGTTGAGATGCCGACCGTCACATTTATGTAACCTTTTCTTCCAGTGCTCTGTTGGGCTGGCAAAAGGTTTGAGGTGCAGATTCCACTCATACAGCCATGCCTGAAGTGTAATGAGAAGACCCAGGTAAACCGTTGAGAATCCTGAAGTGTCTGAGCATGCTCAAGAATGCTCACCAGCCTCTAAACCAACTGTAGTCTTTGAAGTTTGTAAGGAGAATGTCTGCTTTGAAAATGAGAAAATGACACTGCCAACACAACAGGTTCTTCCACTCCCTACCAAAACTAACTGCCTCTTTTCAGAGTCTTAGAGAAGTAAGAAATCATGTAGAAGAAAAAGGATGCCATCTTCAGAAAGTATATTGTTTCCCTTACCACTGGAAGCAGCCAGAGGTAGTCATAAATTTAAGACTTGGACGATGACTTGCTGAACTAGGCAATATAACTCCCCAGAACCCCATCATCTCTGGCTCTAAAAAATTAAGCACCAAGGATAACGCAGCCCTGAAAAACATAAATAGAAATCTTCAGGGTAGAAAGGTTTTTCCTTCACCTTTAGGTAAGGGACACAAGCCAAAGCCATGGCATCTGGTCAGCTTCACCCTCAATTCATCATATCCATCATTCTGCTGATGCCCCAGGGTGCTTTCCTAGCCAACCCAGCTACCTCCGTTAGAGGCCTGGTATATGGTGCTCAAGGAGCACATGGCTCCTGTTCCTTTAAGAGCTGTAAAGGAAGGCAGTGTGACCTGGTGCTTAGAGTGTGGGACTGATGATGACCATGTGATAATTCAAGAGAATCTGAACCTGCAGATTTTCTTAAACATACATGAGTCCTCAAATACCTTTTCCTGAAAGTTCTTAGACAGCCAAAAGTCCTGTCCTCTTTTGCACCTCATTGCTCAAACACAGCGAAATAACTGATGGTTCCTTCAGATTAAATCCCCAACTCCGATTCACATCTGGGCTTGTCAGGAATGGAAATATCCTGGGGTCTATTTCTGGAGGCTATGCTCTGTCAACAGCTCTTTGGCAGTACACAGAGTATGTGTCCTGCCAGGAGAGTATTATTGTATTGAATTGAGTTGTCTAATGCTAAAAAGAGAAGGTACCTGGTTTTTATGGGCTGAGCACCACCTGCATTGACAGCTCCATGGAGACCCCAGTCTGGGGGACTTAGAGATCAATGATAAGACAGGTGTACTGCAATGTGGCTGACTCTGGGTGCTCATAAGCAAAAGGGAGATAATTCTCCATTCCCTTCTCTGAAGTGGAGAGAGAATTTTGTCATGCTAGAAATGCAGGAAAGCAAGCTGGGAAATTCTGGAAGGCAAGTCAGTTATCTACTCGATGAAAAAGAATGCTGAATAGTTAATTTAAAAATTCAGCTACAAAGCACGGCAACATGAAGCACTTGTTTGGTTTGGTTTGGTTTGGTTTGGTTTGGTTTGGTTTGGTTTGTTTCGGTTTGGTTCAAATGCTCTGAGCAATATTATTACAGTGAGGGAATGTACTGAAATTAATATGCTATGTGATAAGTGAATCTGGCTTTCAGGAGACTGAAATGACTGTATGGGAGATTTCTTTTCCCTGCTACCACCACAATTATGGGGGCATGTTTCTTCACTGGAAATTCTATAAATGGGGTTTCTTATTTATAGCGAATGTTTATCTTTCTGGGCCTAAGAAACTGGTACAAGAGTTTTATTACTATGCTAACATTGCATTCATATCCCACTTTTTTTTTCTTCCTGTGGGAAGCCCAAGACAGCTTGCATAGCTCCATTTGTCCTCAGAACAATCCTGTGAGGTAGGTTGTCTGAGTGTGAGTAACTGGCCCAAAGTCACCCAGTGAGCTTCATGGCTGAGTGTGGACTAGAACCTGGATCTCCCAAGTCCCCAGTCCAACCATACCACTCTGGTCTCATTAATTTAGGTGTGGGGTGGGCACTGGCAGTAGAAACAGGTTCGACAATTAAGCAAGTAACAATAAAGGAGTGTTTGTACATAAGAGAGTGCCAATATGTTGTAAGCCGCCCCGAGGCTTCGGCGAATGGGGCGGCATAAAAATGTTTTAATAAATAAATAAATAAATAAATAAATATTTACTTTGGGTCTTTTAAAAGACCTTTGGGCCACACTCCTTTGGGCTCAAGAGCCAGTGAGCAGGTTCACACAACATGGCAGCCAATCATTGTTTGTTATGTTTGGTAGTTCACCAGGCTTTGTGGACCCAGTTGTGGTGAACAAAATTGTGATATATTGCAGCTGACCTCTCTCTCCCCCAGTTCAGCATGTTTTTGTAGTAATCAGTGTAATTACTACACTCTGTCCTTAACAAAATGCGGCCTCAGACCCACACATATACAGACCTTGTAGAATAGCAATCCATATACAGGTATTTCTTTTCAGGCTGTCCTATGCTGAGAGGCTAGTTTCACATACGGATGATCAGCACCCCTTCCTCAACTGTACAATCCACAGCAGAATTTCCCCCTTGTTTTCACTGATGTGATCCTACAACTTATTGTGCAAAGTATGGGATACATATGTCTGATATTATTATCACATAGTGGCAGCCTCACACAAGTCCCAGATGCCAGTGTTTGGACAGCTGCAGTCTATCATGCTGATATATAAAAATAGATTAATTTCTTGAAACATATTACCATATATTACCAGCAACATCAAGGCCTTTCACTAGTCCGAATTGGTCTGTTCATGTTTTTTGGCACTGAAATACTGCAGTTTGATGTGGAAGCTAAGCACACACAGGGCTGGCTTTACCATTAGGACAAGGGAGGTGTTTTCTGAGACGATTGATCATGGGTGTCATGAAAGGGCAGCAAATTATCAGTTATGAAATCATGATTGTTGTCTTTTTACTGCCAGGGAGAGGAAGAGGCACTTAAGGTTTTCCTGCCTAAGGTACCAGAATAACTTGGTATTATGTAATTTTACTTGGTGGTGCAATATCCTGCTCCGCCTTTGGCAGCAAAATATCTTGGGCCTGACCTGTACCCACATCCCTAGCTAGCCGTGCAAAATGCATATTCAACTGAATTTACGCCATTCATTATTTGGCACGGGTAAGAGGAAACAGAAGTGGAGACTTCAGGGGAAACCTATGCATATGCCATGTTGGCTTCTTCCAGCTGTTTGAAGGCTAAAATGTCTACAGAGTTGTGTTTTTAACTCTACTGCAAGGGGATTCCCTTATGTGAATTGGACAAAACAACCAAAATAAGCAGTGCCAGAATAATTCCCTTGAAAGGTTTGACTTTGAAAACTGATGAGCAAAGGGAGTGGGCATGATAACTGTGTGTAAAATTATGCATGATATGGAGATTGTGGGTAGTGATAGCATATCCCCCTCATGACCCTAGAATCTGGGATCCTCCAATGAAGCTAAGTTGTGGGACATCGAGGCAAAGAAAATTAGTACTTCTTATATGGCATAATTTAATGGGATTGATTTACACAAGATGTAGGGCTTCTCCACATAAAGGTTTTAACCTGCCACTTTGCTGAGGCTGCTGCTTCCATTTCCTTGCAGGATTAGCAGCAGGCCCTTTACATGGGCCATTTCCCCTGCAAGGTTTCCTGTTCTCTGCCTTTCCTCAAACACTGCCCTATGAGAAGAGACTGAGAAAACTGGGCATATTCAGTCTTGAGAAGAGAGGACTGAGCAGGGACATGATATCCCTCTATAAGTACCTCAAAGGCTGTCACAAAGAGGAAGGTCAAGATCTCTTCTTGCTGAGTGTAGGACATGGAATAATCAGTTCAAGTTGCGACAACCCAGATTCAGGCTGAACATCAGGAAAAGCATCTTCACTGACAGAGGAACCAGCTGCCTAGAGAGGTGGTGGGCTCTCCCACACAAGAGTCATTCAAAAAGAAACTGGACAGCCATCTGAGTGGGATGGTGTAACATGGTGTCCTGCAACAGCAGGGGGTTGGACTCGATGGCCTTCATGGCCCCTTCCAACTCTACCATTCTATGATTCTATGATTCTATTATTCCATATAATGTTACAGAACCACAAAGTACCCATGTAGTGTAGTCAATATAATAGAACAGCCAACCTACAAACTTCCATGAATGAGGGTTCATGAATGTAAAATAAATGCCTTAGGTAAAGAAACCCATAGTGATGGTGATCATCTTGAATGGCTTTGAAAGGCAATGAGACCATGGCAGATAAAGGTTACCAACAGCTACCAGTCATAATGGCTATGTATTTATCCACAATATCAGAGGCAGTATAACTCATAATGCTAGTTGCTAGGTAACACCAACAGGGGGTGCTATTACATTCATGTTGACTGTGTGGGCTTCCCATATTCTTCTGTTTGGAGGCTGTGGGAAGAGAATGCAGGACTAGTTAGGTCTTGGTTTGTTCTGATAGATTAAAAAAACACTCCAATATGGCTCTTATGTCCTTATATAATGCCAGGCCTTTCCAGTGAGTCACTGAAGATACTCTTGTCTTGCTGGTTTTATTTAGGTTGATGATTGCATGTCGTTTGATATTTATTGCTGCAAATGTGTTTACTACTTTTATGGTTGAGTCTGATTTCAGTTTTATTATCTCCTGTCCGTAGTTTCATATCACTTGGATGTTTTTATAGAAGCATTTTACAGACAGACAAACCTTTCAAACAACCTGCACATGATTCATGAGCAAAATTTGTTCCTCGCTAGCACAGCGGGGGGGGGGGGGGAATGGGACACAAGGTATCACCCAGTCCCCACTGCAAGATACCCATGTTTAAAGCAAAGACAATTCCGTACAACTGGTAACAGAACCAATCCATTTATATTTATTCTATTTATTTATATCTCCAATCATTCAATACCATTTTATAGCATCCAATAGCCTGAAGGCTATGTGAGTCTTAAAATTAAAATAAGGTGAACATACTGTGAACTTAAGTCCATCAAGTTCAATAGGATTTGCTTTTGGGGAAATATGTTTGGATGGGAACATTAATATTCAATATACAGTTTGTCCTTCAGAGAACTTGGCACCATCTCTTGGAAGGACTCTGCTGAAAGAATGGTGATCGGTGATTTTGTTTCAATAGCTAATGTAGTGTCCAAAAGTCGGTAAAGGTTCTTGAAGCTGTACAAAGTCCTTATGGACTTCAACTTGTTAGGAAGAGGAGAAAAGATGACTTAAAGCATCTTTCTGTAGTTATTCTGCAGATAAAGACTGCTTTTGCTGTGAAAATTAAACCATTTGTCTTAATGAGCAGCTTCTCCTGTCCTAGGAAATGGGGGCTACCGCCAATGTGTACTGACTGCTTCTGAAACGGGGCAGAGAAGAACTGTACAAAGTCCATGGCAAGAGGCACTGTCGTTTGTTTGTTTGTTCTCCACTTGAGGAATTGACATGCTGTTGACCCAAGCATTTTTGGAGGCCCACAAATAACCTTGGCTTATTCAAAGAACCGGTATGGCTACACAGAAAGCAAGTGTAAGCCTTCTTTTGCTTGTGTACACTCTGTATCCACATTTCATCCTTACTTTCAATAAGCTATAGCTCTTCACTGATAGTGATTTTGTTTCTTTTTCTGTATCCTTGATTATGGCATGAGGTGGACCAGGCCCTTGTGGTTAAAAGCCCGCAAATGATTTTTGCTCCTTTTTTTGCCACCCCAGTTTTTTCAGGTCTCACCACTAGTGTGGTGTAATGGTCAAGAGGGCTGGACTGGGACTCAGGTGATCTGGGTTCTATTCTCCACTCAACCAGTGACATCACTGGGTGAGAGTCTCAGGGCTGTTGTGAGGATAGAATGGAAAGGTGGAGACCATTGAAAGCCACTTTGCCTTCCTTGCAAGTGCAAGAAAGGTGGGGTATAAATGTAGCAGTAATAATACCACCTCACTAGCTAGATGTGCCAAAGCTTTTGCATACCAGAAGGCCTTTGTCAAAAGCCCTACAGTAAGTAAGAACAGGTGGTTATATGATGGTTCAAGAAATTCATTCTGTACATGGTCTCCAACCTTCTTTTATCAATGTTCGTAAATGTTCCAAGCTTAAGCCATAACACATAAAGCAACGATCCCGGACTAGTTGCATTCTTCAACAAGATGAGAATGTGCTTGTCAAGGGATACATCTGGAATGCCCAGGCACTACTGTTAGTCCAATAACAGGTGCTAGCTTAACCAAGGTTACCTCACTGTACTTCAGCTGTCCCTTTAATACGTCTCACCAACATTCCATTATTTTAATTTGAACCGCAGAAGATTGCTCTTCAAAAAGGTTCTCTCTCTCCCATGTTTTTCCCCAGGTTTCTTCATCTCTCTGGAAGAAACCAGCTATAGGGGGTAGGCTGATTCTCCTGGTCTCATTGGGAAGGTAATTAATACTTGACACCACATTAGCAGCACCTGGACTTGGCAGAGGGAAAGGTCAGGCATGAAGCTATTTACCCGCAAAGACTTCCGAGCAGCCGCAAGCTTCTACCCGCCTGGTTAATTTGTTTACTTGCTGTGTGGAGATGGATGTTTGGAGGACAGATTGGAGGAAGATGCCTATGCGTCAAGGCCAAGCATGGGAGAAAAATGCATTCCATGTACCCACTTGTATGCTCAGTGCATAGGTCAAGCACTTTCCCTCCCAACAACCTCTGTCTGTGCCAGGGCAGAGTTGAACAAGTAATGATACAAGAGAACAGGGCCTTAGGATTTCTCTCCTCCCTGGGTTCGGTACTTTACCTAGGCTGCTGCTTCCATTTCCTTGCAGGAGGATTAAAGCATTGTTCATACCTGTCCTCCCCCTCCCCCAGGGGGGCTTCCTCTCTGCTTTCCTACACGTTCCTATAGGTTCCATTGCACAACCCAAAGTGGTAGCATGGAATGGCATTGAAAAATTACGTAACATTTTTGTAGCAAGTAATGGCACCATCTAGGAAAGTACTGACCTTCCTTGCTCTATGAAAAGCCATGAGAATGGTTATTTAGCATAGGAGAGACCCTAGGAGGAGGCCATGTGGGGAAATACCTTGCAAATTGAGTGAGGGATCATGAACAGACAATAAATAACTCTTGAAGAGAAAGTCACAATCCCATGCAGCATGATTTGTCAGTCCCTGCTAAACCCTACCCTATCCACCTCTGGAATGCTGTGGTAGATTACAGAACAATGATTTTCAGATAGGCTAAACATCTGGCATTTCTCTTTTTCATGAATTCACTGATTCTGGCTGCTACATGCTGTGCCACATGGAGGGAAGAATCTGGCCTAATTTCTGTCCAAAATCTAACCTCTAGATGCTATAGCCTTCTCAGCAGTGAGAATCCAGATGGATTTCTTCAACCTTGCACCTTCCAAACAACTCTAAATGTAAGCATCCACACACCTCACAGACATTGCTGAAACAATTAGAAATCAGAATTCTCTGTTCTTTTCACTGACCCCTCACAAGATATATCTGGCCACTGTGCTTATCTGATACCACATTAGTGTGTTGTATAGAAAAAAATATCAGACTTTTCATCTTGCATTTCGTTAAGGTTGCAGCCTACGATTTACATTTTTTTTTCTTTGTGCATGTGTTCTACGCATACTCTGAGAATCAGATCATGCATTGATGAAGCAAGGTCTAGACCATGAGAACTTTTTCCGCAATAAAGAAATACTTTTCCTGCTTGCTAACATGATAGCCACCTGGAATTCAAATATGACTTTGGGCTCAACAAAATATGCAAGTTTTGCTTCCTATAAATTGATATATATTCTTTCATTTACAAAATGGTTTCAACCACTGTGTCCATTCAACATTTCTTAGGTCATGATTGTTTCCATTTTATATATGGTAAGCTGAGATTGGGATAGTTGGTACATGGTTGTCTATTGTAGAGAGGAATCCATAATCCAGTGGATTTTGGGGGTGGGGGTTGAAAAGTGAACTGAATTTACAAGAGTACGCAGCAGTCCCTTTCCTAAATACCTGTGGGAAGCAGGGAAAGAAGGTGACATGCCACTAAGCTAATGTGCAGAATTCACAGCAGAGAACAGCCTAGAAGATTCCTTGATTTTCTAAAGGAGAGTTTTAGTGATTAGATGAGGGGAAGTTGACTTCCTGGGATTTCTAAGGTAAATATGGTTTGAGCATGGGAATCTTTTAGTGTGTCCGCTCTGTTTATTTTTTTAGATTCTGCCATGCATTGTTTCCATGTAAAATATAGAACGTTCTATTGATTATCAGGGACATAACAAGATATGTCAGATGCTTCCACATCCTGGAAATATACAGATCTTTTTTCCCTTAGTTAGGGCTTAAAGGTCTGACATTGGTTGCACATCACCCTTTATGCTTAATTGATCGGTGAGTGGCTGACCATGTAGCATTGCAGCAATTCGGCCAGCTTACTGTTCTTTTTAGGCCCTGCATAGACACTTTCCCTTGTAAGGCCACAGTTGCCTGCATGGGTATTGCAGAGGCCCCTGTTGGGTACCGCTAAAGCCAACAGTGGCATCCCTTTCCCTTCCCCACCACGGAAGAGATAGCAGCATTCTTCCCAGTGACGTCTCCAGGAGCTGTGAGAAGGAATGAAACAGCCACGGGGCAGTGCAAAGCAGAGAGGGTGGATGAGTAGCAGGTATAAATAGACGTGTTGTGCTGTAAATAGCCCTCTGTGTGGCCCTGCCAAGCGAAGGCCTGATGACAGAAGGATGTTCCACAACACTCCAGAAGCAGGCCCAGGCATCTGTTCCTCGGGGGCTACCCTTGGGGAAAGCAGAGAGCAGGGCATCCATATCTTCCAGCTGGCTGCCTTTTATTGCATTGGTGTCTGTTTTCTCATGGTACGTAGGAGTTGCTGCTTTGTACCTGCGCCATGTGTAAACCTGGAGCATAGCCTCTAAATGCTGTTATCAGGATTAGTACACTTACTTTCAAGTATGGCCCGCAGGATGGATTGTACAGAACACTGTGTGTGCTGACAGTGTCATCACTGGGAAGAATAGCCTTGCTGACACATTACTGGCTCCGGAGGGGTGTTTTGCTGGGTGCGGGGGAGGAGGGGGAATTTGTTGATAGCTGCTTAGTAACCTGCCAATACACTGTCCAACAGGGCTTACTTTCTAAAATGGGAAGCATCAGAGTTTAAGCTTGTGTGGATGATGATGACACACCTTCAGTGTACATGGCACCTTACAGATTCCTTAGGATATAATGCTGGAAGGATTTAAGCAGAGGATGGATGGTCATTTGTCAGGGATACAGTAGTGGAATCTTTCAATGCAGATCCTTCACTGAGGATCTGTGATTAAGCTGACTAGATGGCCAGGATCCTGTCCAACTCTAAAATGTTATAAGTTAGGCAAAACTGAATGGACCCCAGCACTTAAGGAACTTATAACCTAAAACTATGCTCAGACTACAGTACAACAAGGGTTGAATGTGGGTTATCACTGTGAATCATTGTTAAAAAGTAGCTTATCATGTTGTGTGAACCAAGTGAAAAAACAAACTGTAGTGCGCAACCCACAGTTCTGAACTGAGCAACAATGGGTTCTCTTCATGGGTTGTTCATGATGACAAGTCATGGCTTGTTCACACAGCTGGATTCAGACAACATAACAACCTATATTTCAACAGGGAACCCATCATACATCAACAGCCCATGTTAAAGTCATACCCCCACCCGAGTGTGGGTTGTTGTGTTATCTGAACCCAGTCTCAATTATGAAAACCCAATGTAATATGATATATTCTGGAAGACCTTTCCCCTAATTGCACAAATGGGTAAGTACTAGCTACTTTGGATTTTTTAATGTGTTCAGTTACTTTGATTTTTTTTCATTCTTCAAGTGCCAGGTCTCATCTGAATACTCTGCATTATTTGCTTAGAAAAGACAGATAAGACAAAGATATACAAAAGAATAGGGATGGGGAAATTAGTTGCAGAAATGGAAGAAAATGACAATTGGAATTGAAAAATAGCCAAGGTGAAGCTAGGAAAGAAACTGAGGAGACGAAGAAGTAGGTCTTGAGAAGAGACTAGGTAAAACAAAGAGGCAAAAGCAGCTATTCCATGGTAGGGTGAGGAGGTAGATTGGAAGAAAGGACAAGAAATTGGGTTGACAGAAATGGCTTATAGTGAAGAACAAGAGAAAAACTGTTACTGGACACCCTTTGGGGGAGTTTTAAAGGTGAAATCTAGAAGCTTGAAGTTAATGCTGAGAGCAGTGGAGATCCAGTACCTATTACAAGCATCTAATCCTTGTTTCCAAAACACTCCACATGCCTGCCCCCAAACATCTCTTACCAAGTCTTCTCTACATGTTTTTTTCCCGTTTCCCTGCCATCCTTTTTAAGGAATTGGGGAAAGTAGTGTTTCATTAAGAGAAAGGGAAGAAACATTACAGCAGCCTTCCAGATCAAGCAGGGAGGCTAGATAATGCAGGGTCTCTTTTTCAGCCATGTTTCCAACATCAGCCTTCCCGCCACACATACCCTTGTAGTGCGCAATGCAATAGAACTTTGTACCAGTGCAGGCACCCCTGGTCCCCTCAAGGCAGGGACAGGTGGCTGGATTAGTTGTTAATGAGCCCTTACATAATGGGGTCAGGTGCAAGGCCCCAGTGGGGCCACCAGCTTATTGAACAGCAGTTCTGTCCTTATCAGAGCTTCTCACAGCACCTGGGCTGCCACTCCCAGCCCATGACGGAGTGAATTAGCACCTCTCTTTTCCCCCATCCCTGAAGAGCAGCTGCACCTGACACGCCTCTCATTTTCTAATCGCTGTGCTAAATATAATGCAGCTGTCCGAGTCCTCAGTGTGGGGTCAATGGGTTGTGCTCAGAGTCTATATACCACCCCATTCCCAACCTAGATGAAAAATGAAAGTTTCTTAGAGCTGGATTTGAAAGGAAAGATATGGTGCCATCATAACAGGCATGGACAGATTTTGCTAAATCTGTTTGTCTGTGTTTCATAGATAGCTGGGAGAGTTTTTTTCCAGTGTCTGTTCATTGAGGAACCAAATTTTTTAACCAAATTTTTGTTCTACCTGGGCTAATGAAAATGACAATTGGAACTGAAATGTGCATTAGCACAAGTGCACACTTGCACAAATGTGCTAATGCAGAGTAGCACAAGTTCCCACCAAGGCTTAGAAGAAGCTGGTGTACTACAGAATCAACAAAGAATTATAAAAATCCAAGCACAATTGAATCTGTTGAAGATTTATCTGACATTCAAACACTATATCCAGTTAATAAAGCAAATCAATAAACAAACCAACACCTCTATTTCCATAGGAAAGACATGGGTGGGATGGTGTAACATGGTGTCCTGCAACAGCAGGAGGTTGGACCTGATGGCCTTCATGGCCCCTTAAAACTCTACTATTTGATGATTCGATGATTCTATGTTAGCCCAGAGGGGAAAAGATAAGAATACCTACATTAGGGCAAACCAAAGTATCACAAAATCATGGTACCCAGATGTTTTCATGCTTACAATATTTCTGACTTGTTTCATTATGATATATAAAGACCCTCTCAAACATCTAGATAGTCATGAAAAAACAGGAATTGAGAGGGTATGTCTGATACACCAACTTTCAAACAAAGGTCTCCTAGCATGAACAATTAAAACACAGTGAAGCTATTCTGTCTTTTCTTCCTTACCAGATTATTTTCTGGTAAGAAGTAAAAGCAAAACATAGGAGAGTTTCCATTGAAGAGAAAGATGTCTAGACTCCTTGTAAAATCCCTTGAATAAAGCTGGGAGATTTCATAATAAAAGCATTATCTGGAAGCATCCAAAATTAGTTGTGCAGAGTTCCCACTGAAATCAGTGGAGCTTAAATCCTAACATGTCCCATTGATTTCTAAGGGGGACCTGAGAGTAACCAACTTACCGTGTGTTTGCTCAGAAGTGAGGCACGCTGTGTTCAGTGGAACTGGCTCTTTAGTTAGGTGTGCTGCAGCCATAATCTGTATCAAACTTGTTATAACTTCAACAGAAACTTTGCAGCTGTCAACACACAGTGGTAGTCAGGGTAGTCACCGCAGAACTCATTCCTCTGTGCTGGAAATCTACACATTGTCCTCTCAATAATCTCACATACAAGGAACTGATCTTCAAAACTTTCAAGTCCAGCTACCAGAAACAGCATTCAAACGTTCAGCATTTTGGGCTCCACAGTTAAACCTTTTCACACTTGACCATGGCATTGTATGTATTGAACTCCATGGGTGTTTTTTCACCCACACTCCAGCTTCAAAACCTACAATAGCTAATCTTCTCAACAGTATCTTTTGCTTTCCCTCTGTTTGTTCTCATTGCAACAGGCATGTCTGTGCACTGTTTCTTGGATCACATTGTTCTTGTCTTCCATTATCTCTCTGGCTGCAGATGGCAATTTAAGCTGGGAACTCTAAGAACATCCTAGCCCTTTGATGACCAGACATCCTTGATTTATCGATGTCTAGTTGCTAGCTCCAGTTCTACTGCCAGCTTCTCCACTAATAACTAAATCCTGCCTGAACTTATATCTCAACTGCAGAGGACTGACTGTATAACTAAATAGGCTTTTAACACTAAGTTATTCTGATGTAACCTATGTCACAGTGATGTCATCAATATTATCCCTATTGTGAAGTCACAACTCTGCTGCTCATTCCCCAGCATCATAGCCAGTGCCACAATTATGTGTTTTGCCCAGTTTCCAAGGAAAAAATAATTATGGTTTAGGATTTCTACCTACCAGTCAGCTAGAAGTTCCCAAATTTTCAAAAAACTTCCATATGTTCTGTACCTTTCCCCATGTCAGAGATGGTGGTGGGAATCTTCACTATGTCTTTCAGCTTCTGCAGCTGTACAGCATTGCTCCACAAGGCTGATAAACATGGTTAATCCACTGTATCTACTTTTGGTTTTGTTGCATATTTAAGAACTGGGCTCTACATGAGGAGCATTTCCTTGCCTGCTTTTCTACTACATGACCTCTAGGTGGCACTGTGATGCTGTGGAACAATGCAAAATGGAAAAGTAGTTTCTTTGACTTTAAAAAATGCTGGAAGTGTAGCAGTAGACACAAAAACTGGAGTGTCACATCTAAAGAGCCCATGAACAACCGTAAGTAGGAAATTATTACCATACAATAAATAATTCATGTAGAAAGTCCCTTAAAGATCCTTGGAAAATGAATAAATTGCCTCGCAATCCAGCTTTGCTGTCAGCAGCTTTGGCCAGTAGATTTTGTTGGGGCCCTTTTCTTGCCTCTAACTTGCACCTATGAGTATCTTTAAAGAAAGAAAAATGAAGAGTATCATTTGGACTATTTTTTTAAACATCAAGTCAAGTTTGTTGATAAGATTTGTTGATCCATTGTTGATTAGTGAAGTTCTGTGGGCACTGAACTGTTTCAGAATTTATCTATGGTCAAAACTGGAAGAGAGCAATTCCATTAATTCTCCAGCAGACAGAGATTAAAATTCAAAAGCAAATACATCTTAAGTTCTGTCCATTGGAGCAAGTGGGAAAAGTAACCCATCCTTAGGTTAGCAGAACTGTGTGTTAGATCAGCCCCAAAGTCCAATATTTTGTTTCTCAATAGTGGTCAGCTAAATCCCCTATGGAAAACTTAAATTGTGCAGGATAGATTTAGTCATCCTGTACTGCCCCTAGCTTCTAGGTATGAGAGATAGACTACCTCTGAACAGAGAAGCTCCTGAGTGAATTATCATGAGGAAATCCATGCTTCTTGATTTCACATTAAAAAAATCAAGCTAAAGTAGTGTTCAGTTAAAAACGTTCATGTTATTTTCTTATTTTCATAGCTCTACCAAAATAACTGGCACTTTACAAACTAATGTGAGCAGGATAAGGTCAGGCAGGCCCCTAACTAACAAATATTAGTAAAGTAGATGGCATTTTATCTCCTAAGGTCAGTCCTCTGTCTGTCAATCCAACTGGATAATACAGTGACTACTTAAAGAAGTATTACAATTCTGTTATGGGTAGATTTAGGTGCCTCATGAAGAAACTTGTGGAACTTCAGCTGCAGACCTTGAGTTGTATCAAGTTCTTGGAATGCCACCTGGTGGACAGTTTCAGAATTTAGTTTCCTGGCTGTGGCTCAGCCAGGATGTCGTTTGACCAGGCAGTTGGCAATACAATGAACCTTTCCAGGAACTCATTCCTGCAACCTTCAGTATCCCAAAGGTATTTGGAAAGATGGCAGGAAGAAAGCTTCGTGGCTAGGTGTTTGTCCTGGAATTTCATTCCTTCCACAGCCCCACTAGATCAACGACTGGGTTCCCATTATGGATGACAGGCTTCATATAATCCAGACCCAGTTCCTGCAGAACAGCCTGTTCAAGCAAGCCATGCTAACAATCCATTGAGTGTTGCAGAGATTGTTGTAGCCATGATGGGTTGCTGTGTCATCTGAACCTGGGCAACCTGCCCCATTGTGGGCACTAGGAATTAGCAAGAGCAGCAAAAACTCCTTCCCATTTTCACCAAGCTTGCCCAGGCATTTGCCAATGTGCTCCAGCTCTCAAGTGCCTGAATGGCATCTGGGGATGAATGGCATTGGCCAGGTATCTGCTGCCATGATTGCAAGCTGTTTTTGCTTACAATTTTAACCTTTCCACTTTCATCTTCTTTATCTTTCTGTGATCATGAAAGCCAGATTGACAGCCAGCTTTCATGATCCCCATTGTGACAGCCACAGAGAAGACCTTAAAGTACATAAGCAGCATCTTGGAGGGGCTTGTCCTTGATGAAAAGCCATGTTGTTTTTACTTCTGACACCCTTCAATATGCACAGATACTTGCACACTTTATTTATTTATAGCCTTTCACACGTGTGTACACTTATGGATGACTGAAAATGGCACTCTCTCCTGGGCAGTGTCCTAAGAATACTCTCACTTCCCTTCTTGTTCCTGTGTCTGTCTGGGTGCTTGGAAACATGGAAAACTGTGAGCCACCCCTATTTAAATGGAGGTGTCAAAACTCCAGCTCCTTTTCAAAGGTTTTTTTGCTTTGATAGGGCCCACCCTGATTTCTTCAAAGGCACATATGCAGGCATGAAGACATATTTCCCTGTGAAAGTAAGCAACTGATACTTGTAAGAGGGGTTGGGGTAGGAATAGACCCACCATGGCTTATTCCACCCTCCATGACATGCTAACCCAGCTGATGTGGGTTACATAGAAGGGCATTTGGTTGTGGGAAAGGCACTGCTAATAGAAATAATGTGCTCTGTGCTGTTTGCAAGCATCATCGGAGTTCCATTGTTCACCAACTGTGGTAAAGCAGTGTGTGCTAATTGTACTAAAAGGTCATACTGTAGAAGTAACCTGTTTTTGTTTTCACTCTTCTAGCATCTTTGCTGAAGTCTCCCTAGTTCAGGTTTTTGAAAACCAGGATGAGTATTTATTTATTTATTACAAGCATTTATATCCCGTCTTTCCAGGGAAGCGCTCAGGACGGCTTACATAATATAAAATTCTAAAATACAATATTAAAACTACAATTATTAAAGCATTTAAAATTGAACATATAAACTAAAAAAGAAAAAATGAAATAGAGTAGACCAGATTTTTAAGAAAATTTTACACAAAGGTATTGCAATTTTAAATTGGATCTTTAAAAGCACAATGTGAACCCTTCCTCAGGGAGGGTTACATTGCCCACCTTCTTCCATAGCCTCCATATCTGCAAGACTCTCAAGGTAAATGCAAACAGCCTTTATTTATAATTTTTTCCTCTAGTTACCACACTGAAGCCCAGCCAGTGTAGAAGTTCTCTCTCAGGGTAAAGACATATGCCTGCCTTCCCCTCCTCCCAGCTTTGCATCTTCAAAATGTCCAACAGTCTTGGTTTGAAGTACTTGCCCTTCTGGTGGCATGGCTCCTTGGGCGAAGGCTGTCTCTTCCTGTGGGAGAGACCCTCTCCACCTGAGGCTTCTTCTGTGCTTCCATGCCAGGAATTAGATCCAGGTTTGGACAGGCCAGAAGTTCTTTCATCATTCCCTGCTGGGTCCTTCCAGACTCCTTGCCAAAGGAAGCCTGGGCAGGGGGCTGCAGAAGGGATCCTCTGCCTTCTTGGCATTCAGCAATTCCCTCTCCCCCTTCCAGTCTCCCTCATGCTACCTCCCAGATCGTAATAGTCTGCTCAGGATGAGCCCCAGCGATCGCTGAGGCAGTTCCCCTCTCCCCGAGGTGGGCAAGCTTAACCTCACTGACTGGAAGCCCTGTCAGCCAGCCTCCCATTTCACCATAGCTGCTTGGGAATCTACCGTCATTGCATGAGGATGACTTGACCCAGTGAGTCCTGGGGGTCTCACTTACCCTCTCTTACACACAGATATTACTTTTTTTTTTAAAGACCTCAGTTAAAATTAAATCTGAATAGAAGCATATCAAATCTCCACTGTGTCATCTATCAAAATTGGAGCACTTGTCCTCTGTTAAATAGATAGAGCTAAAGAAGCTGACTTTCAATGTAAAGAAAACATAACTCTCTGTCACTCTCTCTCTCCCTTTCTTTCTCTGTGTATGTGTATACATACATACATAGTTGAAGCATTATAAATATTATTAATTAGGTACCTGTAGCATCCAATAGCTGAATATCATACAAGGGTTCTTCAAAAAGTTTCCACACATTAAGAATTTCAAAAACAAATTACATCACTTTTCTACATAGTCACCTTCCTTTGCAATGCATTTTTCCCAGCATTGTACCTACTTTTTAATGCAATCAGCAAAAATATATATGAAAAATATTTATAAAATATAAAAGTGCAGAAACTCTTTGAAGACTCCTCGTACAATAAGCCATATACTGTAGTGCAGCCACATTTACGTGAACTTGATAGTAGAGGCCAAGAATTGCTAAGCTATCACAGATGCTGACAAGGCACTAGCTTTTGACTTGAGGAGATACCATCCTGCTTATTACTACAAGAATCATCCACTGTGGCCACTTGCACTTCATTTTTGTACTTTTGAGTACTTACACTCTGCAGTTTGCCCAGTTCTCCAAAATCAGCTTTGTTTTCACTAAATTTTGTGGCTTAAATGTAGAAACTGGGAATGGATTTTCATGTAGCATCTTGTAAGATGCCTTGTAAAGGCAGTTTGCTCTTGAAATGCATCTTTAAAAAACTTTTAAATAAATAATATAGGAGAGTTATGCAAGATCAGAGAAGGAGCAGCTGTGAAAGATAAAGCACCAATTCTGGAGAGAAGCGTACACTTCTTGCTAGCACTTGGTCATGCCATCTATAATTATCTGCTATGTATTTCTCTGGACGGACTAAAGGACTGCTGCCCCTTCCAGTCCTCCCCAGGCTAGATCTTTTTGCACAGAAACAGAGTCATACAAAGGAAAGCCATTTTATTGCATAGATTCAGTGGCCGTATTACAGGAAATGAGCTTTGAAGGATCCATGAATCCTGTTAACATTCCATATATTTTAATAGATAACCCTGATCAGAAAATTGTACAATCAGTAACATGGTCAAGTCATTTTCCAAGCACTGATGTGAATATTGATTCTGCATTTTTATAATGGGAATGACCATGTCATGTTTACTTTTATTTCACCAATCCCTTTGGTTTCTGGTCTTCTTAAGAAAAACAGAATGTGGCAACATTCTAGCAGATGTTCTGGTACTACTGAAAGCTAATGCACCTTTGAACACTACAAACAAGGGGTTATGTTTGATAAGAATTTACAAGAATAACCTAACCTCTCCCACCCCTATTGTCTTAACAATACCAGGTAAGTCACCCTCATGCATTCTCCTGGGGAACTTGCAGGATTTTCCTATTTTACCATTCTCACCTTCTACTGCTAATTAACTTCTTTAGCTTAAAAATAGATTGTCCTTAACCAAAGACCCATCACCACTGAGCTGTGGTTCTCCTACAGTCTCTTTCTGCGATGCAGGTGATCTCTGCTTGTGACATACCGAATAGGATCACACAGGCTGCTCTTGGGGATGAACCCTTCTCATGGCAGAATAAGCCTTTCGGTCCCTTCTAGCCCTGTCTGGCCTGAGCGCCAATTTCCTTTTCTTATGGGAAATTCCCTTTTCATTTCAAGGGCAGCTGGTTTTGCAGCTGACCCTCATCCTGCTTACAAGAAGCTGAGGCCTGGGTTGAGACTGGCTGCAATAGGGTAGGCAGCGCCTCCACCAGATGGTGCACAGAAGCTGCCAGTTCAGCCAGACTGTGGGCAACAGCCCCCAGTTGGGAGCCCTGATGCTGAACAGCCATGGAGAGAGAGCCCAGTTCTCCACGGAGACCTTCCATTGCTTGGGCCAGGCTTCCCAGGGCAGGTGGCGAGCAGCAGCAGCAGCCCTGATCTTCTTTCTTTGACTCCTGCTTAATAGGGCAGCCTGAAGATGATTCACTGAACATAGTGGCATGGGTGACAGGTTTGGCAGTCGGTACGTTTGGACCTGGTACTGCAGACAGGCCTGGTATGGAGGTAGAATCCACATCATCTGAGAGACAGAAAAGAACCAATCTTTGTAACATGTTTCTGGAGCCATTCCCCAGCAGCCACAGAGAATTGCCCCAGGTAGAGTCTGCATGTAGTGCAGTTGTACAGTCCACTGAACTATGAAAGCATCATGGAGGTAGATTTTGGCTGTTGGCAATGAGCACAGCTAGAGGGGCACTAAAGAGGGAAATTCTTGTAAAAAATGACCTAAATAAGGAGGAATTCCTTCTCCTTCTCTTACATTTAAGTCCAGCCAGTGGGGCAATCGGAGTTCTAGTCTGAGGTTCCTTGCTGCAGGATCCATGCAAAGTAAGGAGAGGTTTTTAAGCAAGAACCTGTCTAGGGCACATGATCATTAAGCTGCCAGTTCCTTTCCTGAGAAGGCCCCTTTGCTTCTGACAGATGCAGGAGAGGAGAAAATAGCATGTGATGCTCTGCAGTAGAGGAAAGCTGTCAGAACACGTTCATAAGAAGAGCCATGCTGGATGAGATAGTGATTTATCCAGTCCAGCATTCTGTTCACCCATTGGGGAACCAGCTGCCTGTGAGAAAGCCACAAGTAAGACTTGAGTGCTGTAACACCCTCCCTTCTCCTTGTCTTAACAGTACATCTTGGTCTCTGATACTCACTTATTCTGGTTTCCGTGTCTCCTGAGCTCACTAAACCATCCTCAAATTGCTCCTCCATTGAAACTTCACCTCGGGGCAATTTGGTCGTAGTGTAAACATCTGTTCCTTTCAAAGAGCTCAAGTCCTTGAAAGCAGAGGTGGAACCTGGTGAAATTGAAGAATGAGAATGTGGTTAATTAGACTCAGAACTGAAAGCCAAACCAAAGCACAGAATCCAGAAAACAGGTGGTATTTGAGCCCTGGAGGTAGCAGCAGTGGTGGGGATCCTGGACAAGGAGGTTCTTCTGAATTAGGGAGCTGGCTTCCTTTTCTCTAGGGCAGTGTTTTTCATGGAATTTGGGCAGAGCACATGTCCTGGCAAGAGCCCACTGCGGACTGCTAAAAGATTCCCCCAAGCTGCTGTCACTGCAAGGAGAAGGAGAACCACCAGCTAAGTGAGTAGCCCCTGCACTGTTAGAGTTATATGTGCTTTTTGTCTTTCCTTTGCCTTGTGCCCCATTTGCTGCTTTTCCTTCAGGCAGATGAGCAGGCTGGTGAAGCAGAGAAGGGAATAATTGAAAAGCCAGCTGCCATCAGCTAGCTGCCACTATATCAGTTCCTGAGCCATGCTTGCTCCTTCAGTGGGATTTTGTTCCACAGTGGACTTGGTTTCCCACTGGTAAGTGAGCCAGATGGAAGCTACTGCTTCACCACTTCCTCCAGTCCACCTGCCTGTTGTTTCCCTCTGATGGTGAGGAACAGGAACTGCCCATACTAAGAGGAGGCCAACTGAGCAGGGAACCTACAAAATCCTAGATCTGGCACTGGGGTGGTTCCTCACCTATGGGCCCCACGGAGAAGGCATCCACATTTGATTCCTCTTGATGCTTCTTATCTATGTTCTTCTCAGAGTCTAGAATGTTGGGATCAATTGTTCCCATCTGTGTTATAGATAATACATTCTGTGCAACTGTTGGCAATTCCTTCTCCTTTGTAGTCTCCAGGCTCTTTGAGAACAGGAATAGTTCCTTTATTACATGGCTGGTTGCTTCCCTCTCTTTCCCAGGTTCTGGGTCCCATGTGGCAGCTGTAGGCTGAACTTCAGCTAAGGACCTGGTGGGTTTTGTGTCCTGGATAACTGGGGGCACTTCAGATATACGGTCCCAAGAGATAGTTGGTGGCATTTCTGCTGTAGGCTTTAGGTCTTGTGTAACTATTGGCAGGACTGTTACTGATGAGCTTGTTGGCTTATGTTCTCCCTCAGACTTCAAATCCTGCACAGCTTGTACCTGCTCATGTGTGGATGGGCTTGTCTTTGACGGATGTGTTGATGCAATCTCCTGAACATGTTGCAGGATCCCTAGATTAGGCACTGATTTATCCAAGTCTTTGGTGGTCGTTAGCTCTCTTTCTTTTTCAGAGTCCAAATTCCACATAGCTGAGGATGGCTGAGATTCAGTTGAGGGATAGTTGGGCTCTTGTCCCCATATTTGTATGATTGACCTGGTCTCTGGTGTTGTTGATTTCATCCCTTGAACATGCTGCATGATTTCTAGATTAGGCGTTGGTTTATCCATGTCCCCAGCAATGCTTGGTTCTGTTTCACTTTCATATTCCAGATCCCCCAAGGATGAGAATGGCTGAGACTCAGCTGAGGGGGAGGTGGGCTCTTGTTCCCATTTGTGCATGGTTAACCTTGACTTTTGGGTTGATACCATATCCTGAACATGCTGCAGGATCTCTAGATTAGGCGTTGGTTTATTCATGTCCCCAGCAGTTATTGGCTCTGTTTCTCTTTCAGATTCTAGATCCCACATGGCTAAGGTTGGATGAGACTCAGCTGGGGGGTAGGTGGACTCTTGTTCCCATGTGTGCATGGTAGATCTTGTCTTTGGGGTTGACACTATTTCTTGAACATGCAGCAGGTTCTCTGAATTAGACATTGGTTTATCCACTTCCCCAGAGGTTGTTAGTTCAGTTTCTCTTTCAGATTCCAGACTCCACATCTCTGAGGATGGCTGAGACTTGGCTGAGGGGGAGTAGGAGTCATGTTCCCATGCATGTGTGGTTGACCTTGTTTTTGAGGATTCCGTGGATAATGGTTCCTGGACATGCTGCAAGATTTCTGGATTAGGGGTTGTTTCAGCTCTGTCCAAATGGCTTACTGGCCTTGTCTTGTTTTCTGGTTCAAGGTCCACTTTTTGTGTGGGTTGTACTGGTGCTCCAAGATGCCATGGACTGAGTGACTCTGTTGCCCATTCATCTGTAAAACCTTGAGTGGTTGTGGTAGTTTCAAACACATCCAGATTGTTTTGGAGCCCTGGTTTTTCTGCAGGCCTTGGATCATGTGTGGTGGTGACAGCTTTTACAATCTTTGGACCTTTGGATGGCTTTGACAATGACAGACGCTTCCATTTGCCTGAAAACAGAAAAGGTATACCTACATCACAGACTAAAATTACTTTAACACCTATAACACCCATTCCTTCTCTCCAGATAACTACAGCAGGCTGATAAATCTCTGCTAATGTTCAATATTCTCTGCAAAATATAATTCTCAGAAACCATTGTTAGTTAAGTTGGTATAAAACCAAAATAGGTTTGCATATATTCAGAATAACATGTTCACTTGAGCACCCCCAAACTTAGCAAGAGAAACTGGGTTTAACCTAGTTAAGTTGTTTACTAATACCCACCAAGAAGCATTCTTTCTATCATTTGTATGTTCGGACCAGAACAACCACTTGCTGCTCTCTGCCTGGAATATTACACATCCTGTCATTCCCAGAAACCCAACAGATGATCCCACCAATCATGGGTAGTTCCTTACCTGTGCAGATGACGGATGCATCCTCGTGGTGATTACAGTTATGCTTCCCCCAGGGCTGGGAGCGGCAGCGTCGCAGGGTGAACTCAGCGCCCGTGCAGTTGACATCGTCCAGCCAGATAGGTCCAGATCCAGGCCCATACCGTGCATTGCCAGGGCTGAGAAGAGGAGCCCCACAGCCCAGTTCCCGGCATACCACAGCCGCATCTACCAGGTCCCAGCCGTCATCACAGATTGTGCCCCAGTGGCCTTTATAGAGAACCTCCACCCGTCCGGCACAGGATCCTGGCCCACCTGTCAGCCGCACCTGCCACTGACCTAGGACATGGAGGGTGGGAAATGGTTGTGGGAATAAAAGCCTGAACAGCCACACCTCATAGATCTCTCAGTCCTGGACTACACTGCCTCCCTTCGGGGCTCTCCCATCATGGAAGAGCAGCCTTCCCCAATCTGGGACCCTTCAGGTATGTTGGGATACAAATCTCATCACCCCCCCTGCCAACTTGATTGTTGAAATCAGAAAATTCTATTCAAACCCCTGCATGAAATAGTCTTCCTTTCTTGGGATCCAACCAGGAATTTAAATTGCATGTGGCTGAAGGATGGAATTCCAAAACTGCCTGTCAAGTTTTTATGCAAGACAGCTAAGTCTCCCAAGAACAGGAGGAACAAAGGTGGGCTGATATTTAGGTGAATTGATTTAAACATATGGAAAGTTATAACAAAACTAAGAGGGAAGTGATAGGACAGTATTTCTCAGACTCCCCTTGAGATCATGCAGCTAATATATGAAACTGTCCAGTACAGAGTCTGGTCATGTCCCATCTAACCCAGTGCTGTCTATTTATTGCCAACGGGTCTCCCAAAGGCTCAGGATGCAGCATGGCCTCCAGGGACCAAATACCAGATGGACATCAAGGCAGGGCAGATCGATATGGCATGTGCTGACAGTGTGCCATGTTGCAGGAAATGTGGAGTGGGAAAGGAAATGTGCTGCTGCTGCTATTAGCTGCCAAACTAATGACGAATGCAGGAAGAACCCTCTTGGACCAGACCGAAGGCCATTCCTGTCTGTTTTCTGATTTGTATCCCACCTTTTCTGCTCAAGTATGCTCAAGGCGGCTTAACAAGAACAACCTTAGCAAAACAAAAAAACAAAAACAAATAAAACCTAAGAAAAAAATAAATGAATTAAAAACACAATCTTGTGGGGATACCAGTAAGCCCCCGAACTTGGAGGCTTATGAGTATCCAGTGCAGACTGGGAGGAATAGCAAAGGTGATCTTCACCTCCCCATCCTCCCCCCACCTGCATTTTTGCTAGACAGTTTTTTTCACCCATTTAATTTTTTTGAAGAAGGAGGGGAGGTGGCTGAAGAAGTCCTGGTATACTGACCACCCCACTTTCCCCTCCTGCTCCCTGGAATGTCCCCTAATGCCCCTCTCTGAAGTTGTTTTTCTGATGTCAGAGAGCAGCTGTAATGGTTGTTTCCATGCTTCAGGGGCATCAGGAAGGTGGGACAGACATCCAGTTGCCAGCTCTGGGTCCCAGCACTGTCTCCAACCTCAGAGCTGAGCACCTGAAAAATCCTACAGCCCCTCACCACTGATAGCATAAAATAAAGTGGCATGCCTTCTCCAGGCACGATTCTTTGTCTCACACCTCAATGCTCACTTTCATAGGAGGTGTGAAAGATGCAAAGATGCAATGTGAAATTTGGCTTGAAAGCAGCGATACTTTCATTTGCAATTTGAACACTTACTCGATTTCCACAACCTTTTTAAAGCAACATAGAGAAGGAAGGATGGGAAATACATCATAATGCAATATCAGACTTCTTTCAAAACTTACATTTCACTAGCTGTTAATAATATCAGCACCCGTATGTTTGGAACAAGAAAAGCGCCCAAGAAATTGTCCGGAGGTTTAGGAAGGAAGCAAACACTCATCAGCTCCTGATACTCACCATTTTGTTCCTGTTCTGAAAGACCTTCATTTGAACTCTTATTTGTTGAAGATGCTTCATGAGCCACAGGTCCTCTGTGGTCTCTTGTAGGCTGAGTGGGATGGGGAATTCTTTGAGGGGCTGCAGATCGGGGTCTCTGGGGTGGTAGGGTCCTTGTGAGCATGGCCACATGCTCTTCCACCATGGCAAGGGGCATCTCACCTGTGGGTTGAAGGTCCATCATGTAACCCCTACCAAGCAAAAGTGCAGGGTAACACTTTCACATGATAATTTAGATGAGCAGTTGTGGACTGAGTAAGCAAATGGCATAGCTAACTACAAATATGCATTCACTTTATACCTCCTAGAATCCTGGGAATAGCTCAGGAAGATGCTGAGGATGCCGTTGTCCCTTCAAAGAATGAGAGTTCCCAGAATTCCCTGGGGAGGGTGAGTAGCTATTAAACCCGTGGTACAGTGCTGCCATGTTGGTCTCACCTGAGCACACAGCCCCAGCATCCTCGGTGTGCCGGCAGTTGTTGGTCCCCCAGGGGCTGGTATGGCACTCTGCCAGTGTGGCCTCCTCTCCTTGGCACTGCACGTCATCTAACCAGATGACGCTGGTCCCCTCACCAAAGAAAGACCCGCCTGGTGCTGCCAAAGCCTCTCCACAGTCCAGCTCCCGGCAGACCACGGCAACATCCAGCAGGTCCCACATGTCATCACAGACCGTCCCCCACTGCCCCTCATGGTACACCTCCAGCCGCCCGGAGCAGTGGCTTCGGCCACCCATGAGACGCACAGCAGGGGTTCCTGGGCAAGGAAAAGGGAAAGCATTTAAAACAGGCTAGAGCATCTGGAGACCCCAAAATATGGCTCCCCAACATCCTATCTTATTTTTTCCTTGGGAGAATTCCCCACATTTCTGGGTGGCACTAAAGCAGTTGATGACCAGAGCTTCTGTCCCTTACACATCCTGAAATATTAAGCTCACAATAACGCTTACAGCAGATCAATGCCAGTCTTGAAAATCAGGGCCAGAGCAGGAAATTCCCAGAGGAGTAGTGGGAATTCCAGAAGTTGGCTCACGAGAGCCCTACCCCCTGCCACCTCCAACACTTTCCTCTTTTGGAGAGGAAGTTCTTCGGGTGACCAATACGAGGATGCCTACACACTTACCCTCAGCCGGTGTAGGAGACACCAGCGGCTTTGTTGTCAGTGTTGCCTCTATTTTGCCCCTCCTGAAAGTTGTGTGAGGGGGGAAGGCTGTGAAAGGAGGGAAACGCTGTTCTGTGAAGGAAAAGGTGAGAAGAAATTCATCACTTTGAGCTGTAAGCACACATTCCTAATCTCAGGTTTGGGCTGCAGCTACTCAGTGCAGGGGGAAATGCACACTGCTATTTAACATCTATATGAAACCGCTGGGAGAGGTCATCAGGAGGTGTGGGCTGCGGAATCATCAATACGCTGATGATACCCAGCTTTACCTCTCGTTCTCCACTAATCCAGGTGAGGCAGTGGCTGTGCTGAACCGGTGCTTGGCCGAGGTAAGGGAATGGATGAGGGCCAAAAAACTGAAACTCAA
>NW_025336248.1:2258450-2360278 GCF_004798865.1 Varanus komodoensis
ATAATAATAATAATAATAATAATAATAATAATAATAATAATAATAATATGCTCAAACACTCTAGGTGAGAGCTTTGAGAATGACTAATGAAACCACAGCCATGTGGCCAAGGTGTTTGCTGGTGTGCTTTTGTTTATGAAGCCAGCAAAGCATGAATTGCTGAGTTATAAGGTCCTCACCTGAGCAGATGGCGCTGGCATCCTCCTCGTGGGTACAGACATGCTTGCGAAAGCCCAGGTGGCGGCAGGAGTGCAGCTGCCATTCAGTTCCTGCGCAGCGCACCTCGTTCAGCCAGATGGGGCCAGCTCCTTCACCAAACCAGGCCCCGTGGGGTGCTGAGAGGGCCTCCCCGCAGTTTAACTCTCGGCACACCACCGCCACATCCCGCATGTCCCAGTCGTCGTCACACACTGTCCCCCATTCATCCTGGTGGAAGACTTCCACCCGTCCTGCACAAAGGTTTGGGCCTGCAGATAGACGGACTGGGAAAGGACCTGCCAGAAGGAAGGATTGTCAAGGTCATCTGCCTATTTTCTCCTACTTTGCACAGCCGGGAGGTATCAAATGCAGATCGCCCCAGCTGATATCCATTCTCCTGCTCTTCCATCCATTGTTTTGATCTTCCTACTGACTGATCTTCAGTCAGTTTTCACCTTCCTAAAATTTCATGAACCAGCTTATTGCCTCTTTTTAAAAATTGCCCTAAGGCCAGATCTAGTTAGATTAAACCTATTATCTTTGCAAACAAGCTTGCTAAATACATGCTGCATGCTAACAAATACAAAGTTTGCACTCCATTGCACCTGGATGAGAGCATCATGCAAGGAAATGGGCAGTTCCATTCTGGAGCAAAAAGTTGCAGCAGAGTTTGAGAGAGCTGGTTATGCCCTCCCCTCCAGCTTTTCTTCGTTCTGTTCCCCCCAGTAGACATTCTGTGGCTGTTGAACATGCTCAGACCTTATCCAGCTATCTTGGGATTCCCCCTCTATTTTGGGATACCTCTACAAATGTTGGTTTCCCTCAAGTCTGCTGATACCTCCTTCCTGTGTGTGGATGGTATAACTTTTGCTGTATAAGGAGTCACGGGTGAGGAAGTTTGTCCCTAGTATATATGATTCTGATAACTTCCTCAGTGTGAAGTTCATTATAGGGCAGGGAAAAAGAGACAAAAAGAAATCCCCTTTCATTTTACCTGTGGCATGAAGTTTCAAGAAGACAACTGCAGAAAAAAAAGCAAGAGATTACAGATGAGCAAAGGCAAGCTGAAGATTCTTGGATGTATTCTGAAGATCACAACCTGTTGTCAAGCTTGGTAGTGATTGGTTCAGAAAGAGTCACTGGTTGTCAAAGAACTTGCAAACAATATTTGAAGGGTTAAACCATAAAGAAGTGTCACTATTTTAAGCAATAGCTTCTACAAGCTTCATACTTACAGTAAATCCTGAGATAATTTATACAGCTGTAACAAGAAACCACTTTAGCTGAATTTCCCTGCAGGGCTTCTCACTGTGGGCACAAACTCCATTTTGAATATTCAAGCCATGGCATGCAGAGGCACATTGTAGCTTATCATCATGGGTAAGCCCAACAAGGATAGGTCATTGTGGTGGTTAACAAGACACCTGCAACCCTAAAACCAGCTGGATTCCTGGGTGGCTTGTTAATCACCTCAGGAACCTCCCTTGTTGGTTTTACCCATGTCAACAGGCTGCAGCATGTCCTGCCACGGTTCAAATATTCAAAATGGCAGCCACAATGACACAGGCCTTCACCCACAGTGGCTTTGTGTTGCATGTAACTAGCTCATCATCTATACCTTCCTTCTCCTCCTCACCATCCTGTAATTATCTTCACTTCCCTAATTGATTTTTCTAACCTTAAGCACTATCATTTATTTTCCCCACACCCTACTTTTTAGGCCAAATCAAATCAGATACAATCCACATCAGCATACACTATTCCAGGGAAAACATGGAGATGTTTGTGGCAACCCAGGCTAAGGGTGGAAATTACTTCAAGTGAATTTATACACCCAGTCCAAGCATGTGATCCTGGGTATACCAGGACTAGATCGCTGCTCATCCTTCCCAGCCTTAAAATTGCCGTTGCAGATGTTTCTTGCCCAGTGCTAGCAAAGGCTTCTGCCCTTCTTCACTGTCACTTTCATTTTTTGGTACCTTCACAGCTGCAACTTGCACATGGTCTTTTTGCTCCACTGGAGAGGGAGGCAGACTGCTGCCACCTAGCAAACTGGGAGATGCCCAGGCTCCTTCTTGGGCTTCTCTACATGAATTTAGAGCACTGCTTTGCTAAGGCAGCTTCTGCTTTCATTGTGGAAAGAAAAATGAAACTCCCTCCTTTTTATTTCTTCACATTTCATTATATTTTATACACCATGCATGAGGTGGTGCTTGTGGCATAGATGCAGCATAGTGGAACTGCAATTCCACACAAGACTTTTGCTCCACTTTGTTCTGGTTTGCATTTTTATGACTTCTTCACAAAAGGCATAAAGTGTGGGGTCATGAGCCCACATTCATAAAAACTTGCAAGTCCTTTTCATGACCTCCTCATCCTCCAGGGCTTCCCTTGATTTTTCCAGGTTTTTTGAGGTGGTGGGAGGCGGTGGTGGGAGGCAGTGGCGTTAAAACGGGGTAGGTATGGTATTACACTCAATTTGCTCTTCAGGCGTCAAACTGATTAAATGCCCTTTTCTCGATTGTACTGTACCACAGTGCCACCTTCTGGTTGTTTGATCAAACATACAGGAAGGAAAACCCACTGGTGGAAATAAGCGTGAAGGATGGTGACTTCTTCCAGCAATGCATATAAGAGAAGCCCTTAATCACAAGCAACAGTAATATTTAAAATAGTAGCTATCAAAACTTGTTCAATCAAATGTTGATGTGTTTTGAGCTCTGGTGTGCTCTTCATTGGCACATATTAGCAAAGGTTTTTAACATGTTTTCAGTTGTACAATGTGAAAGAATAACACCCCCACCCCCAAGGAAAAAGTTATTCTCCACTGAAGTATTAGAGATTGACAAAAGCTATCTACTGACTTTACACTACACTGCCATAAGATGAGATGGGATGGAGATGACTACTTGTTTCAGTAGGATATGTTAAGGTTTAAGCTGTAACCTATTTATCTGGAAGTGGCATCACTGAGTCAGTGAATATAACTTCTTAGTAGACTTATATAAGATTGTATGATCAAATTCCTGGAGTATAGGCCTACCAATATCAAGCATTAAACAAGATACCTGAATGGAATTCGGAGCCTCAGAATTCTTGAGCCTAAGCACAACATTTGAGGATAAACAACGAAAGTATCTTCTTGTGAACTTATGAGAAACATCTGGCTTGAAACAGAAACCTGAATGAGATGCACCTGGACTATTCAGCAATGGTTTTTCTTCTGTAATATTATCTCTTTAAACTTTAAATCTGACACACACTCAGAAGTTGTGCCCTTGCGTGAATCGCCAGCAATGCACAGTATGTGAGCTGTTGCCACTAGCAACTGATCCTGCAAAGCTGTAGGCTGAGTCAGAACTGAAGCAGTGACAGCAGGTGAAGAGGATGCCCAACAGTTAATAGCTCTTCCCTGATGGTCCAGAAAATGTGGGGCCACACGGAGGGCCACATGTCTTCCACTAGGTGACCCATATCTACAAAAACCCTGCTGTTCCACCCTAAATGAACAGGACAGATGATGCTACACCAAATAAGCAAAAACAGTTCATTCATCTCTATTGTACCCAAATGCCCTAACTGCCTCTCCTCACCAGGGATAACTGTTCTTTTTTGCAATATATCACTGTACCTGATATGTCTTTTTCAGGAGACGCTGGGTGTGCCTTTGTTAACATGTGCTCATGTGTAGAAGAGATCTTCAGAATATTTTACTATCTTTGTTTTTTAAAGTCATACTTCAGGACAGAGTTGAATATCTTGGTTCTAGCCTACTGAATATGCAGACAGTATATGAAGACAGACAGTCACAAAATGCCAGCACAGTTTCTCTTCCATCCCCTTTTCCCCATAATGTGCTTCCCAGGCTGTTTGAGTTGCAGCTTTCCCAATAATATGTACAACCAGATCTGCTATGGGAGTTGACATTCCTCAGGTATTTTTTTTCTTTTTAATGTAAACTGTTACAGTCAGTAATATTCATTTGCTGTAGAAGCTAATGCAGGACAGCCTGTTGCAGAGCAAATGAATGCAAGATGTGGCAGACTGAGAAAAGCCTTCAGCAATACTAGATGGGGAAGGAGAAGGATGAGCGCAGGCAATGATGTGCAAATAGAGGTATTGCATATACTCCAGTGTGTCCCTATCCCTCTACATAAGATTTTGAAGGCTTGTGTTTCCTTGACACATGAGTAGGCATCCTTCCAGCAAGACATCTGTTCCCTGCCCAATAACTTGGATCAGACCCTGGCATACTGGTCCCCACAACTATGTGCGTGCCCACCCCCCAAAACTAGTGGGCACCCCATCCTGCCCTCAGGTGGGGCCTGTTGCCCACTAGCCAGTCATGACTGCATCCAGGCAAGGATATATATTGCCATGCAGAGAGCGCGACACTCACCCAAAAGGAATAAGCAGAGCTGCATGATGTTCTTGGCAGGGGGCAGCGTCCAGCTCCAAAGGGAGCTCTGCAAAGCAGAGGCACTTTTATTGAAGGCAGAGAGGACCAGGCAGGCAATGAGTCAGCCAGGCAGAAAAGAAAGTGGGAAACACCCCTGCTTGCTCTGGGTCGTGAAACCTCCAATCTCCAGCCTGGGAAGCTGAGAGAGCCAGACTAGGGGAGGCTGATAGGAGGCGTTCCCACCAACAGGCCCAGACTGAAAAAGCCACGATTAGGACACTTCTGTAAGGATTTTCAAAGAAACCACATTGGTGGAGGAAGTATATGCTGGTTTGCCACCTCTCCCAAAAGAATGTCAGTTCTTTATGTCAGTGTGATCATTCTTCTGAACTGTGCTCACTTTTAAAATTGCTCTTTCCAAGGCAGTTTCTAGTCTCCCTCTCCCTCTCCCCTCCCTCTCTCTGTGATGGACAGAAAGCAGGCACAATCCCAGAACTGTGCATCATCTCCCATCTCTCCCTCCAACTTCCTTCCGTCTTTTAACCCATCTTTCTATGTCCCCTGCTTTGCACCCCAGGTTTATTATTTTTGGCTGCCTTGGGTTCCATTTTCTGGGTAAAAAGGCAAGTGCTTTGCACCCCAGATTATTATCAATCCAATAAATACATAAGAAGCCCCTTAAGGTAGTGTTAGGTAGGCTACACTGTTGGGTGTTTGATCTGTGCTAGTTTGTAATCAGCTTCTTATCCCGATAGCTTGGGATCAACTTCTTGGGGCAAAGAGCAGGAGAGGTGGTACCATTTTCATTGAGAAAACGTAACTGGGATAAAGGGTTGAAACAGACCTTCCTGATTCACTGCTTTTTCAAACAACTTGGCAGATTCATTAAGGGAAGGAGGGAGCTCACTCACCAATCTCCTGTGCAATATGCAGCTTCCTTTTATGGCGATTAGAATCATTTTTGGGCAAGTCCCTCTGCCTATTTGCCATCTGTAAAATGCAATCTTATCTGCACAATTAACCACAGTTGCCTTGTTCTTTCAACACAGCAGAAAATGAGTAGACACCACATCAGCTGTCTCAGCGCCAAGTTCCTTGGAGGAAGGGTGGGATGCCAGTGGGAGAGCGCATGGAAATAATCCAGATGGTGTGGTAGGTGAATGGTGCAGATCTGTGCTTTGGGATCTCCTGAATTTTCTTCTCTGCACACCCACGTGGGGATGAAAGGAAGGCTGATGGTCACTGGTAGCATGGCAGCAGCAAGGCAGGAGCCAAAAGCATCCGTAGGGACAGCATCACAGGAAATATGAGTCACACCCTCTATCCCAGCCAGGGACTGCCTGAGCTCAGAAGAGCAGCTGGCCAGTTCTTGTGTTTGGAAAAGGCAGGACAGAAACAGCAAGGCCCAGGGAGAATGGAGCAGAGAGGAAACACCCTTATAGGAGCAACCACCAGGAACATGAAGCCGGTGCTCACTGGAGTAAGGGCTAGAGAATCCCAAATGCCAATGGTTCCTCATTTATGGGCCACGTTCCTTGAGCAGACACCTGCACCACATGGCTTTCCATTGCTGGGCTCATTCCATCAGTTTTGGCACAGGAACTGGTAACTATAGCAATTCAGCACTATACAGCGAAACATTCCAGGCTAATTCAGAGCAGTGGCTGGCTACTTGAAGGGGATAGCTGAAGCCATGACTAGAAAAATACAGACAAAAACATGGTTGCTATGATCTTTTGTCAGATTATTTGTTTGCATACAGAGAGATGCATTTTTAGCAATAGACCTGGTCCCTGGAGCCTACTTTTTAAAGATCAGGCTTCTATTATAGAACACATGACGTAATTCATGCTTCTGGGAATGTGCAAAGTGTCTTCCTCTGAACTACTGAGTATTCAAAGCCCATATTTTACCATTGAAAGGATGGAAATACCTGTCAGGTGAGCAGTGTGCCTACCTGATCAAGAAGAGGTCCAGCATTTCATTTTTCAAAGGCTGCAAGGGCAGAGTACTGAATTGTGCCCTATGCGGGGGCTGCCCTTCCTGACTTTTCAGATGTTTCAAGTTGCATCACAGATGAGCCAGCAGATGGATAATGTGGCTTTCAGCTGTCCAAATCATCCTTCCCCAATGGGGTGTCCTCAAGTTATGCATGAGACTACAACTCCCATCTCAGACAATTGCTCATGCTGGCTGTGGCCAGCTGGGGTTGTAGTCCTAAGGCAACCACCTTAGGGAAGACTGATGCAAATCTTTAATAAGATTTTTTTAAGACGCCTGAGAATATATTCTCTTCTGTTTTGTGCCTCCCTTCTTGCTTTCTAAATCATTAAGCTAACTCCATAGAATTGAAATGTGTGATTATAACTGTCTTTTATAAAAAATTACTGTTTTCCATTGTCTTGAAATCTTTGCCAATCACGATCCTTATTTGGACTCTCCCCCCACCCCAATTCCAATCCACACAATCCTTTCTTCAGAATGGGATATCAAAGCTTTTCCTGGAGAGTTCATTTGCAGCTGCAATCCTTAGCCCCAGAAACCAATTCCCAGGCAGCTGCTGTTTCCATTATGGGCCAGAGGGCAAAACTAGACATCACATGGGAGAGCTACAAAAAGAATTTCCTGTGTTGCTAATTTAAAACACACACATACCACCAACCACAGAGGCAGGGGAGCTTTGAATCAGGATGACACTTGAATAGGTAACACTTTCCACTGTATCTTGTCCATATTCCAGAGTTAATTGTTGTTGTGGGGCAAAACATGTAGGCACCTATACACTGGTAGGTTCCCCCCATGGAACTAACACTAGCTTCAGGCTGGGCTAGGGTAGGTTGAAGTGGGACAGTTCAAATGGAAAAAAATGGAACGGCTCCAGCAATGTGGCCGTGTTTTCAAATTAAATCATGTGGTGGTGAGTGTTGGACTGGGACCTGGGAGATCAGGGTTCTACTCTCCACTCAGTCAAACAGCTCACTGGGTGACTCTGGACAAGTTATAGACTTGCATCTTAACCAACCTCACAGGGTTGTTGTGATAAAAATGGAGTGTAGAACTATATGAGCTGTCTTGGGCTCCTTACAAGAGAGAAAAGGGCGGCATATAAAATGCACTGCAACGTGTTTGCAATTTTAAGCACAAGAGATCTTGGACCTGAAATCCACTTTTCATCTAGTTTAGCCTCAATTCCCTGCCCTGCCCTGGGCCAGCTCATTTCTCTTTTAAGAAAAGAAACTTTGGCAGCTCTTAGATTTTGCTATGTAAACAAACAACTTTAAATTGACAAATCACTGTTCTGTATCAGCAAACCAGACCTTTATTCATATATAAGGCAAATCATGTCAGCACTGCAATGAGTCACTGCAAAGTAACAGTTAAGTGACATATTGGCAGTAATAAATGATACATAGAAAGAACACGCAAAACCCAAAGGGAGCCATGTTTTGCTGTAAGAAAAATTCCAAAATCCTTATCAGGCAATACCATAATAGGCCCAACTCACACGTTCAGGAAACAATGAAGCTTTGAAGCGCTCCAGATTTCTTCATTAGTCAGGATACTACAAAAAGCAAGGGGTGCAAAGGAGAAATGGAGAAATTGATACCCAAGGGTGCTTCCAGAGAACACTTTTATCCTACAAGACCCTTGTCTCAAAGCTAGGTTTTACAGAAGGCCCAGGCATTATCTTCCATTTGTAAGCCTCCTCTGTTTTCTCACCATTTCCTTCATCTTTTTACTAGACTCCATGGAGGTGAAAGCAGAATAGATGCACAATCTCTTTTGACTTGTAGCCCTCTGATGAGCTGGCATCATGAAGCCTGCATATGGGATGTGCATTTAAAAAAAGGCTCTTTCAGGTGCTGTTTGGGTTTCAGGTGGGATAAGCAAGCAAGCAAGCAATGGTCGATCCTCTACCTTCTCCCAAATTTTTGAAAATATAAAATGCAGCTGTCTTCACCATAGGTGAAACATGCAAGATTCTTGGGACGGGAAAACTAGAAGAAATATATATACAGCTGCCTTTCACAACATGGTATTTCTCACTTATTTTGGACTCCAGCTCCTATCAGCCCCATCCAGCAAAAGCAAGCAAATGATGGGAACTGTTCTCAAAAATCTGGGAGCACCATGCTGTTAGAAAACTGTTAGAGCTTTTTGCATTAGCAAAGCTGGAAATTATTTTAGATTGTTTAGTTTAGTTTTTTTTTTAAAGTCAATAGAAACCTCCCTTTTGGCTGTGCTCGCTATGTATGTGAAGCAATTTCCAGAACTTCAAGGTTTGCTGCAGTACAAAGAAATTTTTATGGGGAAGGTGGGGGTACTATCCCATAGTGAAAATTTAGCAGCTAGGGAACATGGAGTGCTGGTTAAGGGGTGGTAACAGAATGCCAGGAAGCACCTCACACATAAACATCTGGTCTCACTTATGGTATGCTAAACTTTACCCTCGCCCAGAGCTCTGGACTCACCAGGAGAAGGCTGAGATGGCTTCCCAGCAACATCCCCAAATGCAGCTTCATATCTATCTATGAATAAATGGCCACCATTAATTTCTATGTGGAACAAAATGGCCATGGAAACCTTTTGCAGTGAAGGCAAAAATATGTTCTCCACCCTTAATGCTAGCTAACCAAGTCCCTATTGACAGATATTCCATAAATAATACAGGGGTATATATTAAAGGCTATTGTGACCATTCAGTATAAAGGCACTCCCTCCCACTCACAGTCATAGCAAGTTCACCAGCTGCATCTATAGAGAGGGAAGAAAGCAAGGAATTCCATATTTAAAAGATTTGTAGCAAGAAGTTGTATTACAATTGTTTGTATCTTCTAATGCCCCATTCTGGATACATTTTATTTCCAAAATACGTGACATGTCTCCCTCTTTTTGTCCTGTTTATAGCACCTCCTCATTTCTGTTTGTCATTTTTAAACTATCGATTATTGTTATTGTGGTTGTTAGTCACGAAGTCATGTCCAAACTATTGTGATCCCATGGACAACATTCTTCCAGGCCTTCCTATCCTCCACCATCCCCCGGAGTCCACTCAAGCTCACACTGACTGCTTCAGTGACTCCATCTAGCCACCTCATCCACTGCCGTCCCCTTCTTTTTTTGCCTTCAATTGTTCCCAGCATTAGGCTCTTCTCCAGTGAGTCCTTCCTTCTCATTAGGTGGCCAAAATATTTGAGTTTCATCTTCAGTATTTGGCCTTCTAAAGAGCAGTCAGGGTTGATCTCCTCTAAGACTGACTGGTTTGATCTCCTTGCAGGCCAAGGAAAGATAGAAAATAAATACTCCATGTTCCCAGTCTGTGACCTCTTGGAGACTTGGATGCTGATACTGCAAGCCCCGCTCGGCCTACGTTGGAGGACAGGAAGGAGAAAAGTGATTCCCTTGAGAGGCAGGCAAGAGGCCAGGCTATGAAGGCACCTCCCTGGTAGATTGTGATGTCGGGCTCTGGGCAGAATCCCTGCCAGCATTGATGCTACCATCACAATGGGAGGAGTTGCCTAAAAAAGAGATGGCCCTAGATAGCTTGTCCTAAGTCTACCTAAACATGTGACAAGGACAAAGCAGGCTTTGCTATTTCCTACCTTGTGAATAGAACCAAATGTAGCAAACCTAACAAAACAGATCTGGGAGATCAGTTCCTTGGCAGCCATTTTTCCACTGTGACTGTATCCCACAACTGTCTCTTTCTCCATGGAATTACAGATATTCCTCTTTCAAAGGACACTGGGATAGAATACAGCTATATATAGAATTAATTTTATTTATATCCTGCCTTTTTTCTGCATGGAACTTAAGGTGGCTTACACAATCCTCCTCTTCTCAGTCTTATCCTTGTAACAACTACCCTGTGAGGTAGGCTGAGTGGCCCAAGTCAAAGTATCTTGAGCTTTGTAGCCAATAACTCAATAAATGAAGATTTCTGAAAGAAAGCAGGTCTCTCAGCATATCCCTGCTTCTCTTCTTAATAAATATATGAACTCTGCCCTATGGACTAGTTTATGTGAAATAAGTGCACCTGCATGCACTTGCACACAATTTCTGCGGACAACACTTGGGTTGCCTTAAGGTGCCATCACATATTTAGAAAGAAAAAGACTAGGTTGGCTAGCATTCTGGGAGTTGTAGGCCTTATTTCTGCCTAAACATGAATAAAACTGCAGCCTTAACATAGGATGTTGAAGAGGGAACAGGCACCCAGGAATAGGAACAAGTCCTGAATATAAGACTCCTGTACCCTCCTTTGTATGAATTCTCAATATGACTGAATAGAACCTGAAGGGGCAAGAGACCTTCAAAACAGCTGAAAGAGCGAGCATTTTCATGTGTGAAACTTCTATTCGTTTCTGCTTCAAATCAGTTTGTAAAGCAATGGTACAACCTATACTCACTTTCACCTGGCTAGGCCACTCTCATAGTATCTGCACATGCCACAAATAGCAGCAGCATGTTTTTTTAGTGAGGCTTGAAGAATTCTGAATGCAACTCCTTTGCTGAAGGAAATGTGCCAGCTGCTTATTTGCTACCAGGCCTGATTTAATGTTCTCATTCTAGTATACAAAGCCCAGAACATCTTAGGACCAGGGCACTTAGGACCTTCTCTTTTTCCAGCAGGCCAAATATATATGGTCATCAGAGGACCTTCTCCTGGTGCCTCCACGTGGGAGAAGAGAGTTCAGCATGACAGCTCCACTTCTATGAAACTCCTTCCCCCTTGAAGTCTGGCTGGTTGCACCACTCTTGTTTTCCACATCTGCTTAAGACATATGTGTTCCAGGAAGCTTTCCTTGCTGACTACCCAGTTTTCAAAGTTACCCTGTTTTTAACACATTGTTATTATTTTATCTGCTTTACATGCCATAATCTGCCTAGATACAAAGCAGTATACAAATGCTGCAAATAATTACAAAAAAAGCAGACTGGGAGCACAAACCAGTATGTGTCTGCTCAGAAATAAGTTCTATTGCAGTCAATGGGGCATACTTCCAGGAAGACTCTATCTTAATTTAGCTGCCCAGCCTATATACATGCATTTATCATGGAGTCAGTCTCACTGCAGGACTTCTGAAGAAACCTTTACAGGATTTTACTGCCATGAGCTGAAACCAGGGTGCTTAAGTGCTGATGCCCTTCACCAAGCCCATTTGAGCACACACACAGACACAGAAAATTCTCCTACAAAATCACCAGCACATGAATGGGAGTGCAGTTTATGCCTGAAAAAGTTGCATGATACAACCCGAACATGTGGCACCAAAAGTCTACAGGGTAAAGTAGGCAGCACATAAGCTTGCTTCTGGTACTGTTTAAAGCAATAAGAAAATCAGGCAGGGCGGCAGTTCTGCATCCTGAAAATCTTGAGTTACCTTTCTGTTTAACCTCAAGGTAACACCTGGGTGCATGGATTCAGGGCACCTTGCAGGAGAGCAGGGTTCAGTCTTCTGAATAGCTGTTTCCCCCCACACCCCAACTGTGGTTAGCTTCTCAGGGCAGAGGCCTGTCCTCCCGTACTCTGTAAAGTGCCTTGCACAGATGTGCTGTATCAATAAATAATAATCAGTCAAAATGGGCTTGATTTGCATAACTGGCTCAGCTCAAAGCATGTGAGGTTACCTTTGGTGTAAAATCTGGATGCATTCAGAGCAGATTACACCCAGGCTTTGTCTGGCCTGAGTCAGGGGTGCTGGTTCTTCCCGTGCCCCAAACGGCAGGTGCATAAACTGGGACTGAAATCCCTAAATGGCATTCAGTCTGATGCCATCCAGGGGAGTAGACTCTAATAGACAAGCCTTTACTTATTCCTGGTTGCAGAATCTTCATCTTCCAGGCAGAGAAAGCCATCTTGTTGACCTGGACGGTTTGGCGCCTGCAGGGGATTTCCTCGCCACAATGCTAAGTATGATGCTTTTAGAGCATTGCACTTCCCCCCTTACTCAGAGGCCACATGCTGCCCCTGCCAGACTCACTGGCTGGCAACCTGGTGGCGAACCAGCAGGCACAGTTGTTAAAGCTCCTTGCTGAACTCTTGCTGAATGGTGTAGCCCAGCCACTGCTGCCCGCCGTTCGGGCTGTAGCCAGCACTCTCAAAGAGCTGAATGGCTGCCTTGGTCACCACCGAGACCTGGGCCACTAAGAATTGGAAGCCCTGTGCCCGAGCCTGCTCCTCTGAGAAGCTGAGGAGGCTGCGGCCCACGCCAGAGCGCCGGTACCAACGGCTGACCGCCAAGCGCTTGAGCTCGGCTGTGCGTGGCTCCCCAGCACGGGGCTCCAAAGCCACGCACCCACAAACATCGTCCTCATCATACACAGCCACCCACAGCCTGCGCTGGCCTACGCTGTAATAAGCATGCAGGTGCTTCAGGTCTGGGGAGCGCCGCAGCAGAAGCTTCAGAGCCACCACGGTGAGCAGCACCGGCAGCACGAGCGCCACCACAAAAGAGTTCAAGAAGAATCGTAGGCCACTGCTCACCACCGCCATCAGCAGCAATGCCAGCGGACGGGTCAGCACATACAATATCAGGCGATTTTCTGTGTCCTTGAAGCCATCCTGGTGGGAGAGAAAGAGTAAGGCAGGTGAAGCGAGGGTCGCACAGCCAGGAGGGACCTTCCGAGAGCTGATGCCTTGTCTCGTGTCCCTCCTTTCCCTGAAAATCATCATGGAGGGATTTTCAAGAGTAGTTCTCACCAAAAGAGTACCCTTCCAATAACTGAGGTTGGGACTCCAATCAGCCCCAGCTACCAGGGCGGAAGGTGAGGGAACATGGGGACTGAAGTCCAGAACATCTGGAGAAAGCTATTCTAAAAGACTGCGTACAACTTGCATGGACCTAAGAGCTTGAACTACGACTCTTTCCCAGAATCTACAAAGTTCCTCTACAGTTGGAACTATACATCTTCCTGCATTTCTGAGGAAGATGTATGGTCAAAAGCTCACTATCTTTTAGGAAAGCTCATTACCAATCTGAATTCCAGATATACTTCCAGGAAGAGTTCTGAATTCCAGATATAGATTTTTAAAAGACCTTTCCTGCTTTCATGCCTTTAATAGCAGCTAAAGTTTTTTACAACACATATACACACATTATTGCCTGCTAATGTCTGCACGTCAAAACTCCAGTTAAAAGGCTCCATTGTAATGGTTAATTAAGGAGCTGACAGCTCATATTGGAAACCATTGCTGTAAAGGAATGTTCCTATGATCCATCCTATAGAAAGAAATGGAGAAACTGAGATTACGTTGCCAAGACAATTCAGCTCCTGCTGAAGGCTGACTCACCTTCAGAAGGTCCAAAACAATTGGAGCTTCATCCTCTTTCATTTCTCTGATGGCCAATTGATTAGGTTCCAGGGTAGGCATCCTGGCAGATGCTGGAAATGGCACCTGCAAAGAACAAAAACTCAGATGTTGACAGGTTAGTCCTTGATAGGTTTGGAATAGTTGAGGCGTCTCCAACTAGTCTGTACAATCCACCAAGGTTCAAAGTAGCTACTGACTGACTCTTTGTAAAGAAGAGTGCTTGGTCAAAGGAAAACTAACATAAATGTACCAGCAGCAAGCAGGTAACCAGAGCTGAAAATGATTTCATTTCTGGTGTGACTTATTTCTATCTGTATCAAATCAGCGCTAAACCCATTCATTTATTTCTAGATCCAGGCCCCCAGTAATTGCAATTTGATGCTCTGAAGTGTTGCATTTCAGCCAGTTGCTCATCTACTGAGATGTATTGCATCCTTGGTAGTAAAGAAAAGTTGGCAACTCCAAAAAGTAAATTGGACAGACTATGTAAAGTATACTGGTTTGGCCTCAGTTTCCTCATCTGTCAGACATAAACCATTGGTCTCACAGGAATATTTGGGAAAAGAAGGCAATGAAGCACACTGAGCAAGATTCTTTATTGTATAATGCATACATTGCATTAAAGGGGGCCATCTTGTCAGCGGCTAATTCCAAGCCTTCCTTCTTGCTGGTCCTTTATCTACATATGCAAATAAGCAGAGAGAAAAAAAGGCTTTTCTCCTCCTCCTAGGGATATCAACCCTCATTTAAATCATGTACACAACTGGAATGCCTGTATTTTTCCGCCTGCCCTCGATGAAAAGAATGCATCGCTTCTCCAGTAAATTCCAGCTTGTAATGAACTGTCCCGGGGAAAATAAAAACCAATGCAGCCACACCCCTCCACCAAAATAGTAACGCCCAATTTAGTACTGAACCCTCCATGCTCTCACAGACCCCTACATAAACAATGGACTCACCCAGCCTGTAGAATGCTGCAGTCTTCACCCCTGTACAGAGATGCATGGAATTTCCCAATATCCCCTACAGCACCCCCGCCTTTCAGAGACAGAAAAGAATCTCGCCCGAAAGGCCGTTACTCAACCCAAGCTTACTTTGCAGCCTCTGCGCTTCATTCCATGCGCGCATGCGCCGTTTCTCACGTCTTCGGCCCTCTTCTCTCCCTACGCAACCCCTAGTAACTGTTGCTAAGGGGGCGAAATGCGGCCTCAAAGGTGGCGAGAAGCCTTTCTTTTAAATGTTGTACAGACTCCCACAATTCGTTCGCCCTTCCCAGTGGTTGCCTTTTGTGGAAGGGAAAATCGCCGAACAGTATCTGCTTTGGTATGGCTTAGCAACAAAAAACGGTATTTCCACTTCATTACAGCAGTGGTTTTGCGCTGACAGGCAGGAATTCAACAGATAGGGTCATAAGGAGAAATTGCTCTGGAGAGTTTCCTCTGTTGAATTTGGAGGCGTAGGGTCAAGTCCGCAGGGGTTTCTTTACCGTCGTGAAGTGTGTTCTGTATACATTTTTATGCTTTTAACATTTTACGCTCCTCAAGTCCTTTGAGGTGGAGATGACTATAAATTATAAAGGGCACAATCCTATGCATGTTTAGACAGAAGAAAATCAAACTCCCAGAATTCCATTGTTCTGAGTAATCTCTAAAAATAAGTTGTACCACTGTTGGTCTTTTCTTTCCCTAATTCTTATAATACAAGTATGCACCAATTTGATTCTTAGGTGTTCTATCCTGTCTATGAACTTCATGCATCAAAATGGTGTTTGGTCGATGGGAAAAAGCCTGTGTGAAATGAAATAGATGTTGCTCATAATTTCAAAATGTGTTGATATTTCATACCCTAACAGTAACACTGGTATTAGTTTTTCTGCATAATAGCATAGTTTGCATGCTTTAAAAAGAAATGGTAACGCCACCATAAGGGTGATTTTCGTTTTTGTCTGCTATGTCTGTTTTGAAGGGTGCAGATGTGGCCTGAATGCACCCTCCAGCACTTGTTTAATAAATCACTAACAAAACTTGCAAATTTTGGGCTGTTCATGGGTTAAAAAAACATAAAGTTAATTTAACAACAAACCATAGGCAAATTGTTGGGTTAATTGTAGCTTAACTCAGATGTGAGAACCTAGAAACAACCCAGAATTCTGTGTTCTCACATCTGGAAGCAATGTGGGAGTAGGTAATTCCTAACTTGTTGCTTAAAAGCAGAAACAGAGAATGTGTGAATTGCATGCTCTGTATGTCCCACAATTTTCTGTTCTGAAACAGTTCAGAAATTGCTGCTGCAATGTGTAAATCTAGTCAGTGTATGGTAATTTAATATGCCAAAACTTAATGTGAGAAGCAGGCAATGGAGTAACTATTATGTTTTATTCTGCTATGCCAATTTCTGAAAGTCACTCTTTCCCTCCACTTAATTTAAAAACATGCTTTACATATAAAATGCTATGAGGCATGACTTTTGTTGTCTCACAGACAGCCCCTATGAAAGTTAGTTCTGTAGACTGCAAAGACAGCCAGGCTTGGGCTTTTGTTTTTTCAGGAATGCCCTAATTCTCTCTTAGGCTAGAGATAAATGCCTCACAGAACTTACCAAGGCAAGCAACACAATTGTTTTTTCTGGTTGATTACCTACCAACCAGAAAAAAAATAGTCTCACAAGGTTTTGACTTTCACGGACAGTGCTGGAAAAACAAGAAATATAAATTTCCACCCACATCCTGTTTTAAAAAGCTCTAGGTAGCTTTTGTTTGTTTGTTTGTTTGTTTGTTTGTTTGTTTAGGAGGCTTCTATGCTGCCCCATTCCCGAAGCCTCGGGGTGGCTCTGTTGGCTTCTATCTCAATCTACTTACAGGCAATTGGGATCCACTCCAGACCTGTAAGAAACCACTGAGCTCACCAGCATTATCTATCCTGCCTTCCCAAACTTCCCCACCTTTTATCCTGCCAGGTAACTGGGATTTTTTATTTCAAGGCTTTACAGCATTAGAAACAAGAGAACAGGAATCTGGATTAAAATGCTATGTAAGCTTGTTGTCTGTTGTAGGTGGAAACCAGGGCTTTAATTTCTATTCCCATTTAAGAAAAAAGGAGGAATAATGAAAAATGCCAGTAAAGCCTGGATTACTGTTCTTCACTTTGGAAAGAATGTAAATTAAGGGGATATGACCACAGGACTTGATTTGAGCCAAGGACTATCAAGGCAGGCTCACAAAACTTTTTTTTTCTCCTATTCCAATGTTTGGACTCAGCACTGGAACATGTGAGGTCATAATAAAGACAGAAGTATTGCTGAAGTTGTGCCATGTCATCGAGCAGCTACAGATAGACCATACACATTTTACATTAGCAGAAAGAACAGAATGTGTGATATTCAATGCAGACTTGTTTTTGTTTAGCAACTCTTCACTGCATATGCCAATCAGTTCTGGAAAAACTCAAAACCTGCAAAGGGGCCTAGAACTAGAACTGCATGTCCTTGCTCCTGGCCTTACTTAGAGAAGCTTGCTGTATAAGGCTTCAGTTTACAAAGGAGGCACATCATAAGAAAGGTTTTTGGGACATCAGATGCATATGCCATCCATACCAACCTATGGAGAATTGCTGTTGATAGCTGCCATTTATCTATGGACATTGCTTCTCCAGTGATTCACATGAGAAAAGCTGTAGCTCTGTGGCACAGTGCTTGTTTTGCATTGAGGTCTCAGGTTTGTTCCCTGACATCTCTAGGTAGATCAGAAAATTGTTGCCTGAAATGCTGAAGAGCTGTTGGTAGTCACTATTTCGCAAGACTTGACAAGTTTGGATCCTTTGTCTGTTTTGATACATAATGCAGGTTATTGTCTTTTGGAAGTGTAAGGGTGCAATCTCACTCATGTTAAGTCCGAAAGAAGTCCTGCAATTCCTAGCATTACTCAGCCAGCCATGCCTGCTGAATGATACTGAGAGCTGAAGGACTTTTCTCTGTCTAAATGTGCATAGAATGGCACTTCCATCCAGTGTCACTGTTTTACTTGCTTTAGGTGGATCGGCTAGAAAAGAGGACACACTACCTCTCAGCCAAATTTAAGTGTATCTTGGTATTTTGCTGCAATTTTAGAGAGCTGGTGTGGTGGTAGTGTTGGGGCCCTAGGAGAGCCAGGATCTATTCTCCACTTGGTCATGAAGTTCATTGGGTGACTTTGAGATAGTCACAGACTCAACCCAACCCAGGGATATTGTTGTAAGAATAAAATGGAGCTATGTAAAATGCTTTAGGTTCCTCACAAGAAGGGAAAAAGCAGAATATAAATGCAATGTAATAATTTTATACACATAATTTCAATCATTTAGGGCAGATGTTTTCTCATATGTTTTTTGAAAGCCTATCATGAATTTTGCCATGAAAATATGAAGTTGGAAGAGACCAGTCTGGCCACATCTGTTCAGATAGGCGTAGCTGCAGGGAGTTTGCATCCCTGTTTCCTGCCAGAAAGAAACTTCTGTTTCAACTAATTGGAGATTGCAGTCCTGCTAACAGGTACACTGTAGCCTCTGCAACAGGCCAGGAAACCAAGAGCCATCCAAGAAACTTGGTTGAACCCTAGGCCAAGCTAAAAGATTTGAAAATTCCCGGAGAGAAGGAACTTTCTCTGCACATGAGTGTGGCAACCTAAAAACATGAACTCTGTTATTGAAAAAATGTTCTGTAATAAGAAAAAAGCAGCCAGCAGTTCCTTATTACCCCATCCCACCATTTTCTTCAGTATTTTCCAAGCTAGGGACTTCCTTGTGCCATTTTCCTGCCATTTTCCTTGTGCTTGCTTGCACAGGCAGAATGATGTTCCAAAGGGCACCTAAAATGAATAACTCCCCTATGAAGAAGAGCTACAAGAACTGACATCATTTAGCATAGGTAAAGGGTCAAGGGAATATGATAAAGGTCTACAAAATTATGCAGATTGTGTAGAAAGTGGATAGGGATATTTTTTCTCTCTCTCCCATGACATTAGAACTAAGGGTCATGTAATGAAACTGACTGGTAGGAGATTCAGGACAGATCAGGCTGCTAGTCCTGCTGGCTGTATGCCAGCTCTAGTAGCAGAGGCAGTATGTCTGTGTATACCAGTTGCTGAAGAACTTCGGCAGGGAGGTGCAATTGCACTTATATACGGCTTATGGGATCCTGTGGCCTGGCTGGTTCTGTGCACAGAAAGCTGAACTAAAAGGACAAATGATCTCATCCAGCATGCCTTCTATATTATTTTCAATTGGAAGAGATCTCTGAGTGATTTGCAGTAGATCAATAAGGGCTTTCTTAATAACCAGTATAATTTACCAATAAATTGCAATTAAAATAATTATCTGTCCCAGTGTGCAAAGATAACAGCAAGTCTATCCTCTAAGATACCATTTTGCTTCTGTCTCATATAGCTGTAACCTAGTGCTCAAGTACATGCTTTGCATGCAAGAGTTCCTAGCTCCAATACTTAGCATTTTCTGGTAGGGAAGGGAAAGATTTTGTTTGACTCCCTGAAAATGCACTGCTAATCATTGCAGAAAGTACTACGCTAGATGGATCAATAGTGTGAATTGATATAAGGCAGCTTCCTATGTAACTCCCTTTGTAGATTGGCCAGCCTGCTATTAAAATTCTAGTTTGACTAAAACCCATCAACAAAATATGGTACCTGGATACTACACAGGCCTCAGTCTGGAGATGTAAACCCAGCGTATAAGGGATACATGTAAGAACAGGACTGAAAGCAAGCAAGCAAGCAAATGTGCTTCAAAGCAGTCTTTTATTTTCCTTCTAGGCCAGAAGAGTATGTGACCCTCTTGTGTTTGTTAGCACCAGAAACTGGGGTCCACTCAGAAAGGTGTTTGTGCACATTGTGAAGGAAAGGGTGGAATGGAGACCAGGAGGTCTTAAACTGGAAACTACACTGTGGCTGGGAGATGCAGTCTGTGGCACCTCATAAGGCTACCTCTTGCAGCATCCAGAACCAACGGAAGACCCCCAAAACTGAACTTCCCCCATTTTCTATTACACAAAAGGTGTGTATGCTTCTCCCAATGAACTGTCATAGCATGGAGGGGAAATGGAGAGAAGCCAGACATCCATTTGCTAACCCACTAATCACATTCCCTGTCTAAGTGGTGAGGAAAGACAGAAGCCCTGGCTACCATGCCTCTTTTAACCATATTTTAACCATCAAATAGTACAGACATTTGGTTCTTGCCAAAACAGTATTTCAAGCATAGTGGAATAAAAGACAGGGATGGATCTGGGACAAAAGAGTAGACTGGCTATTCCTTTCTTTCATGCAATACAGGGCATACAGTTGCATGGTAATGGTGGGATTGGTGAAGTGGTCACTGGCTGCAGGGCCGGTGGCAGCAGCAGCCCATATGCGAGCAGGAAGAGGGAATGCCAAGGGCGTGCTTTGGACTTCCAGGCATGGGCTTGAACCAAGTTCCATGCTGTTGCACCATTAAAGAATTTGTCCTGAGGAATCCAAGCTGAGAGGGAACCCCTTTCACAAGTCTTGTAGTTACCAAGACAGGAATCAACCCTGACTGGCAAGTTTTAATTATAGCAGCCACCAGGTAGGACCCCATCTCATTCACTTCTAAGAGCATGACTGAGCCTTGGCTGAGTGTTTGGGGACAGCTGCTTTCAGAAAGTGTGAACAAGCTGCATGTTGGGTACTGTTTGCACAATCTGAATGGAGGGCAGGCCTTGGGATGTAACTGGGCTTTGCAAAAGCTGCACCATTTGGGAGGTGTTGCTGCTGTCAACGGCAGGTTGAGTGCTATCTGAGCTGCTCACCTGCAACGTTGGCATGCTCTCCAACACTTGGAGAGTCTGTTCTCCCTGGGCACTGCGGATTATCAAGAGGTTCTGCCCAGCCCCTGGGCTAGCCTCAGGACTCTGCAGCTGAAGGCCAGGCAACTCCTGCACTGTCTGGATGTTCTCCACCTCTTGCACACACAACCGGGTCTGCTCCCCTCCTGCACCCCTCAGCACCAACACATTCTGAACTCCTTCCTCAGTTTGCAGAGTCTCAAAGTGCATGTCCTGCACTCCCTCAAGGCTTTCCACCTCACCCCCTGGTCCCAGAAGCTCCTCCCCTGGAGAATTTTGCACCACAATTAGGTTCTGGCTTTCTTCCTCCAAGCTGGGTCCCTGTTGCAGGTCCACCTCAGAGAGTTCATGGGAGCTAGACAGAGCAGCCTCCATCTCATTTATATCCTGAGGTGGGCCCAGAGTCTGAAGCTGGACACTGGTCATCTCTTCTGAAGGCTGGAGTGGCTGCCCTTCTTGGGAAGACACCAGGCCCTGGATCTGAATGGTGCCATCTAGCTGTTGGGAAGGCGAGAGACCCTGGATTTCAACGCTGGTCACAGACTGGTTTGAAGAAGACAGATTCTGGATCTGCAGGGGGCTAGCCTGCTGCGGGGGTGGCAAAGTCTGGATCTGAACGGGCACTACTCGCTGGGAAGGCTGTAGGGGTTGGAGTTGCAAGGTCCCCACCTGCTGGGTGGATGGCATAGCCTGGAATTGTACAGTGTTCAACTTTTGGGAGGGTTGAAGAGTTTGGAATTGCATGGTGCCAGTTGCAGTGCAATTGGGAAGGTTCTGGATTTGCACCCCTCCTGCTGGCTGGGAGGAGGCCATACTTTGGATTTGGACAGTGCTTTGGGATAGGGGTAGGCTTTGGATCTGCACAACCCCAGCCTGTTGAGACTGTGGCAAGGCTTGGATCTGGATTGTGCCAGTTTGCTGTTGAGAATGCGGCAGGGCCTGGATTTGGAGAGTACCACCTTGCTGGGCAGCAGGAAGGTTTTGGAGCTGCTGGGGCAGGCTCTGAATCTGGATGGTGCCTGCTGATGGAGCGGCTGGCACAGTTTGAATCTGTACTGTGCCTCCTTGCTGTTCTGGCACACTCTGGAGGACAATCACATTCTGCCCACCAGTCTGCAGCCCTGCTGTCCTCTGGATTTGCACATTTTGGAGGGGCTGAATGCTGGGCCCAGTGGCACTGGGCATTAGGATGATATTCTGGCTAGCAGGCACTGGTGGGATGGGCGGAAGTGGCGGTGCAGACTTCTTTCCCTTACCTTGACGAACTGGGACAGACTTGCTTGGGGTGGTAGAAACACTTGGCAACAGGGTAAAACTGGTTGGAGCAGCAGCAGGTGTGGTAGATACCACCTGTGGACTGGGCAAGAGGATGAGCTTGGGAGGTGAACTCTGAGGAGGAGGTGGCGGCGGCGGCTGTTGTTGTATGCTGGGGATAAGTTGCAAGCCTTGTGCTGTCTGCACTAGCAAAAATGTCTGAGTGTTGGATGAAACAGCTGGGGCTGGGCTGCCGCTTAACTCCACATTCAGAGTGGCCTGCACATTGGGCACGATTTGCACCTCCTGGGTGGCAGCAGGTGAGGGAGCAGCTGGGCGGCTGGCTGCTTCAGTTGTGCTGTGGGTACGCAAGTGACGCTGCAGGTAAGAAGCCATGACAAAGGCCTTAGAGCAAATGGGGCACTGGAAGGGGCGTTCCCGTGAATGCGTGCGCCTGTGCAGTGCTAGGTTGGATGAGTGAGTGAAGGACTTGCCACAGTCCCGGCAACAATAGGGCCTTTCACCGGTATGCACCCTCTGATGCTGCCGGAGGTTTGATGTCTGAGTGAAGGACTTGCCACATGTTTGGCAGGTAAAAGGGCGTTCGCCAGTGTGCAGCTGCTGGTGCCGGCGAAGGCACGAGGTGTTCTTGAAGGCTTTCCCACAATCCTGGCAGGCATATGGACGTTCACCAGTATGCTGCCGTAAATGATACTGGTAATGAGAGGCCCACTTGAATGCCATCCCACAGGTGGGGCATGTGAAGGCCCGCAGCCCTGTGTGAACCCGCTGGTGGATGCGCAGCAGGGATGAGCGTTTGAAGGCCTTCCCGCACTCATTGCAACCATAGGGGCGCTCGCCGGTGTGGTCACGAAGATGGTAGCGCAGCCCAGATGAGCCCTTGAACGCCTTTCCGCATTCTCCACACACATAGGGGCGCTCAGGGGGTGGAGGTGGCGTCACTGTGGCTGTGGGCACTGGCTCAGCCTGTGCTGGACAGGTCACCTCAGCTTCCTCTAGCCGCTGTTCAGCTGGGGGATGTGAGCGCTGGTGACCCAAGAGGCTGGCCAGTGCTGGGAAAGAGCGCTCACAGACCATACAGGTATACGTGCGATCTGATGAGTGCTGGCTCTGCTGGTGCCGTGCTAAACCTGCCGCACTCTTGAAAGTCTTAGCACACACTGAGCAAGCTAGTGAGGGTGTTGGGGATGCTACTGATGACACCGTCTCCTGCACTGGCGGTGGCGGCGGCGGTGGCAGTGGAGGTGGCGGAGGCAATGGCTCTGCTGGAGCCAAGTGTGTTTCCTGGTGGCTCAGCAGCTGCTCCTCCAGGGGGAAAGTAAGTTGACAGATGCTACACCGAAACAGCATCTCTACAGTGGTGGTTGGTTCCTCGAGGAAGAGCTGTGCTGGAGGGGCGACATCAGCATGAGTCTCCAGGTGCCGCTGCAGATATGTATCTGACGCAAAGGCTTTGCCACAAATAACACAGGTGTGTGCAGGGCGGGCAGCGTGTGCTGATCGGCAGTGAAGCGCCAAGTTAGATGAGTGGGTGAAGGCCTTGCCACAGTCCTGGCAGCGATAGGGCCTCTCCCCAGTGTGCACCCGCTGGTGCTGCCGCAAGTTGGTGGACTGTGTGAAGGCCTTGCCGCAGATGGGGCAGACATAAGGACGCTCGCCTGTATGGGTATGGCGGTGCCGCCGGAGGCTAGAAGAATTCTTGAAGGCCTTGTCACATGCTGGGCAGGGGTAGGGGCGTTCACCTGTGTGCTGGCGCAGGTGATACTGGTAATGAGAAGACCACTTGAAGGCCAGGCCGCATTGAGCACACTTGAAGGCACGCAGGCCAGTATGCACGCTTTGGTGGATCTGAAGCAAGGATGACCGCTTGAAGGCTTTGCCGCACTCGCTGCACTTGTAAGGGCGCTCACCCGTGTGTCCACGCTGATGATATAGCAAGGCTGATGACCCTTTGAAGGCCTTGGGACACTCTGAGCACTTGTAAGGACGTTCGCCTGTGTGAGTCCGCTGGTGGTGGATGAGCCGCGATGACCACTTGAACACCTTCCCACATTCCAGACATTCATACTGGTGATCGCCACTGCTGCCACCAGGTCCTCCACCTGCAGCAGCCACTGCTGGCACTGCCGCCGCCTGCATCTCTAGCTGCTGGGCTCCCACCATTGCACTGGGTTGTACCTGATGAAAGCAGAGAGAAAGAGTATGCATGCATCTGCTGGTTACAACCATCACGAACCTCAGCTGCACACAGGTCCTAATCCGTGTATTTCTTATGTGTTAAAATCTATACATGGTGGCTGTGGTTAGATAATACAACAAGCCATGGTGGTTTTGTCCACTATTGGTCTGAACCCCCAAACATGGTATTTTACCATGGTATATTTGGTCTTTAGAAACCATGGTAAGAAACATGGTTTGTTGTACAACTTTTTTCTACCACAGTGTCTTGTGTTGTTTGAACCCAGGATCCTGATTTCCCTAGTCATGGTATGCAGCTATCAGTCTTCTGAAAAGAGAGGCAACTGCAGGAGCCATTTCAGCCATCTAGCCTCTATGTGTGAATCAGTGAAGTTAAGGCAGACAACAAGAAGGGAATGATGCATCTTGGGATTAAATTTCAGGTGCATTGGCTGATGGAATGCATGCCAAGCATGAGAGGACTGAGCAGGAAGGATGGAAGCCACAATCAAGTAGAAACCACTTGATCATCTGCCAGGTACATCATGATAAAAAACTGAACTATGGTAACTAGACGGGATAGTTTGTCATGTGGTCTGAACCCAGCCAGTGACTTTACCCTATTCCCATTGATGCAGAAATTCAGTTGAGTGAACTAGCATTCACAAATTCCAAGAACTGCCTCTTAACAAAAGAGTCTCAGTTTATCACACCACTGATGTTTCTCACGAAATGAGAGAAACATTTCAACCACATATTCTGCTGGTTTAAAGAAAACAATACATGATTTAGTGATTCTCACTGATTATTATGCATGTCCAGGACAACATGTTACTTTGTGACTTGTAATGGAATGTTTGCACTGTGACACTGAAGAATAGGCCTTCAAGTAGACGCAAAATAAAATAAAATCTATCTCTATGGAGATTTTTTGTCATGCATGCAAGACCTATCCCACCCATTTTGCCCTTGTGCGTGCTAAACATGGAAAGGGCATGGAGAAAACTATTTGACTTCTACTGGGTTAAATGGCCACTCCTCTCAGAGCCAGCTGAGTTCTCAGATGCACATTGTCCCAAAAAGAACCATGAACACCGTGCAAACAAACTCAGCCAGTATTAAGAAAAGCAGCTGCTCCTCACAGCATCTGTGAGTCCCTCACTACCCATGTTGCCAGTTATCTTCAATTTCATAATGGAGATAGCAGCAGCGATTCCTTCAGGGGTGGGGCTTGGGGGCCAAGTCCAGCCAAGGAGGAATTCAAGAAGGCTCTCCGGGATTCCTGCAAAATCCCCTTACGCCCAAGGACCAGAAATTTCCTTCCCATGATCTAACACTTGGGAATGGCCATTTCCCACTATTATTTACTTGCTGTCAGCCACCTTGAAGGTTTTCTTTAAAATAGGATTAAACAAATTCATGGATTATAAGGCTATCAAAAGCTACTAATCATGGGACTTCCGGGGGAATGGCGACTTGATTGGCAGCAGCTTGATGCCGCTCCTTTCCTTATCTTGTCAGGAAGGTAATAAATTGAATTCTGAAAAGTATTTTTGCCTCTCAAATTGATAGGTGAGAATAAATATTCCATTTATTGCTCTGGTATTAATAAGAAGGTGAAATAAGGTTAACTCAAATGAGTTCAGAATCTCCCCCATGTACTTTCTCTTTTGTTTTCTTTCTGTCTTTTTTCTTTTTATTATTCTATTTTGTATTATTTTTAGAAAATTTTTAGAAAAATAACACAAAATAAAAGTTACTCATCATGATGAGTACATAGAACCTACAGTCTTGGAAGCAGTGTGTCTATCAACATACACAAGTTGCTGGAGAATATGAGCAGGAGGGTACTATGACACTTAACGTCCTACTTATAGGTTTCCCAGAGGCAGCTGGTTGGCCACTGGGCAAACAAATACTGAACCAGATAGGCCTGTGGGCTAATCAAGAAAGGCTCTTCTTAAGTTCTTATGTCATCATCACCATCATCTTGCACTTAAATCACACCCTTTTTTCTCCTTTTGAGGAACCTAAGGTGGCTTATATAGTTCTCCTTTATTTTTGTAACAACCCTATGAGGTAGTTTGGGCTGCAGGAGTAGACTGGCCCAAAGTCACCAGGTGAGCTTCATAGGTGAGTGGGGACTAGAACCTGATCCCTCAGGTCCATAGTCCAACACTCTCAGCACCCCACCCTACTGGTTCTCCCACATTACAAGCAGAACTTGGGCAAGTAAGGAGAAGCATGTTACTTCCCAGTTGCATTCCTTCGGCCGAGTAGTAGGATTTAGATCTGATCTCAATCCTCCCTTGGTCACCAAGGGAGGGCTATCCTTTTCTCAGTTAATTCTAAACAGAGTGAGAAGAGATGCTTGCAGCAGCAGCAGCAGCAGGCAGACACCCTGTTATCATGCTAGGATTCACCTCAGGTTGAGAACTGTCTTCTGCCTGCCACTGCTGAAGCCAGCAGAGTAAGGAGAAGTAGCACTCCTCCCTTTGTTTTTAGTTCCATCTTTCTGATCTGCTGAACTTTACAACAAAACTACTGTGCACATTTGCTGTTTTCCTTTCCTTCCCAATCACCTTTTGTACTGCATCCCTTAAATTACAAGATCGCAAGCAAAGGCTGTAATTTCTGGTATTTGTCACTCTGAGAACCATAAAACATTTCAGGTGTGCAATCCTAAGCATGTTTAGACAGAAAAAGGCCGAAATCTCCATGCTCATCCCAGCCAGCAATGCATAAAATTGCACCCTAACAGGCCAAAGTATGCAGTTTAAAGACTGGAACACAATGGAAACAGAAAGACTGCTTTTTCTCTGAATCAGATCCTCTTCCCACCCACCCATCACCTGTCAAATTTTTAAGATGTCCCGAAAGAACTGAATTGTTTTCTAATCTTCTAGTAATTCTTACGTTCTGGCGTAAGATTTAAAATATATAGAGCTCAATTTACGCCTGGTCCTAACAGATCTTAGCCCTGATTGTCTTTTAACTCTGTCACACAAGAGATCCTCTGAACATGCGCAAAATTTATAGCCTTCCCCTTATCTTCTTCAGTAGTGTGAAGCCAAAATTTCTTGAGGAGCATCCACTGTGCATTTAATTTTAAACAAAACAAAACTTTGCTGTTTCTGCACCCACCGGGATCCAGGAATATTCTATCGGAGGGTTTAAAAAAGTGGCTTGCCCCTTTAAGTAAGGACATGCCCCTTTAAGGAACCGAAGTTGACCGCCCCTCCCCCTTGGTTGTCGTTCGGCCTCGCGGCGTCTGATCCCCCTTCCCCCCTCATTCCTTCTATTTCTGTTCTTTCCTCACCTGAGGCTTTTTTTTCCTCCCCGCGCGTTTCGCTGCAATGGAAGGTTGCTGGGAGGGGTACCGCGGAGCTGTGGGGGGAGGGGCCCCCGCTTTACCCTCCCAACGGCCGGCGGCACGAGACACCCAACCTTTACCTCGCTCACACTAACAGCCCGCGATGGCAAGCGGCCTCACCTCCCTGCGCCTCTACCATTGGCCACCCAGCGCTCCTTGGGAATTGTAGTTTGTATCCTGGTCGCCGCCATCTTTGCCGTGGATCACGTGACCACGAAGAAGTCCGGGTAAAACCCGAATTGGACAAAAATAAGGGAAAGGAATCTTTCCTGCCGCCGTGACTGCTGCGTATCGTCGTTCGTGCAGCTATGGGAAATGTAAGAATAAGGAGGAGTGTTAGGAGTAAGGAAAGTGAGACCGGTTACCATCATGTTATGACAGCTTTGAAACCCTGGGACATTACAACAAGGAGTGCGATGTGCCGTAGTGAAAATGGAAGGCAGACCCCACTAGAATCATTGCATTCGTTTTAGTTCCCAGAATAAGAATATTTAGCACAGGCCTTGCCCTATTCCATTTAAGGCACGGCCCTGTCTACGTTTGTGTAGATATAAAATGCTTAAACTCAGCATGCCCCAGCCAACAATGTAGGCCTCTTTTCTGTCCAAACTTGAATAACGTAGTGCCCGTATGTAGTGAAAATCGTTAAATAGTTTATTTCAGTGCTTCTTTCCAAAGTATTATTTTAGAATTAATGTTTGCAAAGCTAATTATATGTTAGGTATTATTGCATGGTTTACTTCACCAGTTGGTTATTTTTCCATAGACAACTGAGTAATAAGAGGAGCAGAAATGGATAGAATTTATGTCACTCTTAAAAAAGGAGCCAGAGTGTATTCTTTCAACAAGTATATCAAAATATTAAAAAAAACAGTCAAATAAAATGTATTCAACTATGAAATCTTTCCAGAATTATTACACCTATCCAAATGTGAAAAGGTAAGAGCATATTAAATCTGCAGCTGTTGAAAGTTAAAAAGTTGTTATGAGAGCTTTCTAGGAAATAGCTGCACTGCAGCAACACCATGTGTACATATCCCAAAAGAAAAGAGACATATCCTCCAACTCCATATTAAAAGATGAAAGTGAGAGAAGTGTCCATGAGAATCATCTAGTCCAACTCCATGCTAAATTAACAAATCTTACAGTGACGGCATCCATGGCAGGTAGCCATCCAAACTCTGAATATGTATCTCCAGTGATGAAGAGCTCACGCTGTTCTTGCTAATAAGAAATTTATTCTAGAATTTAGCTAGAATCTGTTCCCTTAAAATTGCTGCCTGTTCCTGCCCTCTGAAATGACCGAAGACAGGTTTACTTCTAGGACTTTCATCTGTGCCCTCAAACTGTGGGATGTGTTTTCTCAAGAACTATGATTGCCTCCTCCCCTCTTTTGGTCTTGAGAAAGGGTATAAAGATGCATCTTTTCAATTTATGGAAAGTGTAGTTTCAGTATTTAAATGGCTTTACTGTTTCCAGTGTTCTTATGTTAACATTTTGTTTTCAATTGTTGTACATGCTCTTGATAGCTTTTTAGCTAATAAGGCAGTATGTAAATTTTAACAATAAAATAATTATTCAACATATGGCTTTTATACTGTATTATCACTTTTGAATGTTGTAAGCTGCTCTGAATTGTACTTAAGACACAAGATTGCTATCATGTTTTCCCTGAATCTGAATGTGCCCATCTCTTCCAACTGTTCCTCACAGGATTTGTTTTCCAGACCCCTCCCTATCTGAGGCACCCTACCCAGAATGCTCTGGTGTCTTGGTGTAATTTAAAAATGACAGTATTTGACACTGGGCACAATACTGCAGATGCAACCTGTCCAGTGAAGAAATGAGAGAACTTTCTCACAAAGTAATTGGTTACATAGATATCTTTTATCCAGCTGAGGCAGCATTAAATCTTATTCATTAATTCTACCAGAAGAACTAGAAGATAGTCAGAACAGTTCCTCTCTTGCCGTTTGCAATGAACAATGAGGTAAGATGTAATCACAGTTTCTTGCATCATTATAAAGGTCTGAGAGTGTCACATGGACAATGGAGTCTGTGTTGTGGGGTTCCAATTATGTTACAGACAGACATAACGATAAACTGTATTCAAAGCCTGACTGTGAATTGTTCTTGAAATGTGGGTCATTGTATTGTTTGAGCCTAGCTGTGCGAAGATGTCTTAGCCCATCAACCAGAAACAACTTGGTAAAAGAACACATGGTTTATTGTTGGGTTGTGAACTGTGCATTCACCACAGTGTGTTAGCTGGGCTTGGACAACATGATAACCCACATTTCAGCAACAACTGATTCAGTGACAACCCAGCCTCACCTCTTGCAAGGGTAGTTTATCATGTTTTCCAAACCTAGTAAAAATCTGTTTCTTGGTCGTACAGGGTTATAATTAGAATCAGTTTAGCTTTCTGTGTTGGGAATGACCATATTTTATGTTCACATGCTAGGGAAATAGTTGCAACTCAAGCTTTTTGCCTCCTAAATGAGGTTTTTCCAATAAATATGTTGCTGTTCCATTCTTTATGTACTATATCAGTACTCTGCTACTTCATTCTGTATCTCCAAAAGTCACCAGTTACTGAGCTTTTGGTAGTATGCAAATGTTTTTCACTGTAATTTATTTCTCTGTTTATGTAGGAGCTGCATTCATCAGTTTTCCCTCTATCAGGACCCACATGTTAGTGTAATAACATAATCTAAAATGCAATGAAACTGCAATATAGGAAAAACCAATAGCAGCATATATCAGTATATATGAACCTGTGAAGGTATAGGAGCAGCTAATTACCTATTGTCTCTCAAATGCTCAGACAAGAATCCCGTGGAGTTTAGATGGTATCACTGAGAAAGATCAATCTTGTATCGCTAGCTAGAGAAGTTAGCAAGGAAGGTGCAAAGCACAATTCCTTGCGTGAGCAGGTAGGTTCATATGGGAGCTTGGCCCCCACTGGTTTGGGAAACCAACAAGAAGCCAGTCAGCACAACAATGCAGTAATGTGCTTCATGCAGCCAACCCTTGTTGCCATATTGTGGATTGGGTGTATCTTTTCAAAAGGAATTGCATGGAGGATGTGTTGCGAGTCTAGCCTATATCTTACTTGTTGAGAATAGAAGATTGTTCTTATTAGATGACTAGTCAGAAATCTTTAAATCTTTGACAACTAAATAGATGAACAATTGAGCTAAGAGAGAAGTGTATCAGCTGGGAATGCTGAGTGCAAGGAATGAAGCTTTATCTGTGGACGAAGTAGTGTATAACACGCACATGCACACACATGCGCATACACAGAGTATCTAGAACCCTTGTACCTATTAGTACAGTAACAGTAACAAGGTATCATGCACACATAGTTAACTTTCAGTTGCAACAAATAGCTTTGTTTATGTTATTTATGTTATTTCAAGCTCTTTGCCCTTCTGTGAGACATTTAGTTGGGGCCTCTTATGGTATGAAGGATAGAAGGTGCTGACTTTAGACAGGAAGATTTGACTAAATGGTCTTCTCTGATCCTTTCCAATCTGTTGCCTTTGCATTCATTCCCACCAACAGGGGTCAACCGTCTCCTGTTTCCACTCTGAGGAAGGATCCTTGACAAAATTCAATGTTTATTTGGTGTTGGGCAGGGTGAAGAGGACCTGGATGACCTGTTGAGTTGTCCCAGCAGCTGAATGGTATCTTGGTGGCTAGCCTAAGCTGCTAGCCTGCTGGAGTGGGTCCAGCATGCCATAAAATGGAGGTGTGAGTGCAGATTCCCAGCATTGTGGACAAGAGATTACACAAACACATTTGCTGTTACACAACAGTCTTTTGGCTGCTCTCCTAAACTGCCTGCCCATGAGCCATAATATCAGTTGCAGATATCCCAGGAGAGTCAGTAAGTTTTTTTTCCCCCTATCTCTAGAAACAGAGATAGGTCTCTCTGTTTCAATGCAGATCACCTGGGCAGAGTTAGATAGCACATAACACCCTTTAGCTGTCCTTTTATCCACATTGGCCAGATGGCTCAAGTGGTGATGAAGACTGATGTACTTGGTTCACAAAGAAAAATGTTTCTTATTTTTCTGTACATGTTTGTATGTGAAACAGATTATTAGCTTATGAGTCAAGAGAAAGGGGTAGCAATTATTCTAAATTATATTCAGGATGTGTGCCCACTCTTTTTTCTAGCAGAGGGAATATGAAAGAGAACTCCTTTGTGATTTTCGTTTCTGCATCTTGCTGCATTTATTACTCCCTAAGAAGAATCCTACCTCTATGTTTTAAGGTTGAATTTTGCAGATTGATCCCATGCAAGTTTAGCATGCCTAAGCACATCAGTTTCAATGGGAGCTCTAAATCCATTATATATAGAGTTAGGCTGTACATTTTTATTATTCCACTTTGTTAATTCTAATCTAGGCATGTTTTGCTTAACTGGCTATAAAATGTTCTACGTTTAAGTTGGAAGCATTTGAGTTCAAGTGGCCCAGTAAAAACCTGGATTGATTATAAAATTTAAATTATAAATTTATTTATAAAATTGATTATAAAAGTCACCTTGCTCAGGTCTGGGAAAATCTGTCTTTCTTTATCTGTTTTCAACAAAGTAGGCTTCTAGCAAGACTCAGGATCTGCATGACTCATTTGAACTAGCACAGAACCCTTAAACATCCTTCCTTAGGGTGCTTTTTGGATTAAATAAACTCATCACCTGTACTACCTGCTAGAATGTCCAACAAACTTCAAAAAACTTAACACATTCAGCTATGTTTTGTGCAGTGGCAAATCTAAGAAAACACCTTTGCAACTGGGTATTTCCCTGTCAGAATGGGGTAGATAGGTGGCATTTCAGGACAGGAGAAAAGGTTCGGCAATGTCATTGAAGAAGGTCTTGGCAGTTCGAGCATTCAGCATATGATTTACTGTGTGATGTTCTAGAACTGCCACCACTAGTTGCGTCCACTCTGGACAGAGCCAGAATGTAAATCAAAGAGGAAGAAACTTCTGAACTATTGCCAAGAGCAGAATTAGAAGTGCTTTGTGGGCACGGTGTAGCAAGTCAATCTACTGTTGAATTGGAAGGGGACACATGGGATCGCCATAAGCCTCCATAAACCCTAAAGTGCCTGATCCTACCTAATTTTGGAAGCTAAGCAGGGTCAGGCCTGGGTGAAATCTGGATGGGTGACTTAAATGTTGTGAACTTCCCATAGTTTTGATTACGGGTGGTATAGAAATGTAATAATAATAATAATATGACCAAATGCTTCTCAACTGTGATCTATTACAGTCTTCTTGTTTTGTTTCTTGATGTTTGGAGTACCTTACACGAGGTTTGTCCACACTGACCAGACTAACACATGTGTAGGTTCAAGAAGAATGTAAGGGTTTTCCTACATGAGCAAATACTCTGCTGCTTTACTGAGATGCCTTCCATTTTCTTTGCAGGAGTGTTTGCCTCAGTTACATTTTTTGGGAGTGGGGAGAGGGGTTTCTTTGCCTTTCTAGATAGTTCATTCCACAACCACAAGGTGGTACTGTGATATAGTGGAATTGTAAATATATTGCCTAGCATTTTATGCACAGCAAAGGCAAAGGAATAGTAGCTCTTTATCTTTGCTCCTTTAAAAAGCCTGGAAATTGCCGCAATGCATGGAAGAAGCCCCAGAGAAGGAGTATGTCTTGGAAAGAACTTAGAAACTGCCAGAAGTAAAAGATCTTGAGTACCCAATAAATGTCTTGTGTAGAAAAGCTCCAGAAGAGAGAGCTATTTCCAATTTAAATTATTAACCCTGGAACACCCATTCCTGGTTCTTTCGTGACATCCGGACCCATGAACTAGGTTGTGCCCTCAGCTCTTCACTTTTGCCTTTATTTACCTCTGGTTAGAGTCCAGTTCTTGGAGAGACTGCCAGTCATCTGCAAATAAGGAAAAGGTTGGGACCTTGTAAATTGGCTGAGAATAAAAAGAACAAGATGGGGTAGCAACAGTGATTAAAACATCATTAAAAAGAGATGGGTTACAGTTAAGACTTCCTAGAAACTTTGTGCTCTAAACCCAAGTGTGTGAGAATGTGTGGTATGTCCTTAATGTGGATATATTTTTAATATGCTCTGAAGCTCTGTTGTTTGTTTGGGATCATATTATTTGGGGTCGTATCTTAATGGACTAAGTCCTGGCTTCAATGGCAGATTCTCAGCATAAGCCTTTTTAAAAAAAAGTTGCTTGGGGAGGGGAGGTGCACTAATGGTTCTTCATACGGCTTCCTGCAAATTTTAAAGTAGTATTGTTAGAGACTCTTGTGGAGCTTTGACACACTAAGTTACATAAGCTTAGGTTCATCCAAGCCAACAACAATTCTGTATTGGAAAATTAGTGATAATGTGTGGAGATTTAGTGGAGAGGATTTCAAATCCAGTATGTCCTCCGTAAAGGTCTTTGTGTCAGCTGCAGGGCTGGCTGATACAGACTAATTGCTGTTAAGATTTCAAGACACTGAGTATTCAGATAGAGCCTTTGGCACAGAGTCTTACACACTTGAGAATCAATCATGTGCCTGCAGTTTGTGATGCCATCCATTTAGACGCAAGTCCACATTGTGATGTCATCTGCTCAGAAATGCTCTCCTCCCACATTGTAATGTCACCCATGTAGTGCCCTAGCAAGGTCAGGCACTGTTTCAGCATTTCAGGGATTAGCTCTTCTTGTTCAGTGGGCAGAGCGACCTTTTTTCCAGATGAACAACTGTTCAGGCATCCTGCATGAACTCAAGAAGAGCCATGCTGGACCAGACAACAGGTTAACCTAGTTCGGCATTCTTTTCACAATAGCACCCATCTGCACCATATTCTGCAGTGACTGTGTTGGGGTTTGAGGTCTTTTGGCTCATTCTTCACTCATCACAGTACCCTCAGTTGACTTATTGGTCATAAGGCTGAGGTAGAAGAGAAGAATTCTTTTGCCCTCTCTCCCTTACTGAGTATTTCCTAACTGATCCACACATCATAAGAGAAGATCTCTGTTGACATTGGTAAATCCAGCTGTCTTGCTGTTAATATTTAATGCTACAGGGTTTCAGGAGCAGCCAAATGGCAGCCTGTGAGCAGCATCAGGGTCACAATGTGTGTGTGTCTGGTTTGGTAACTGCAACACATGTCATGCCAGTGCCTCACCAGGGTTGGGGTACAGGAGAGGATGGAGAGTTGTGACCGAGAAGAACCTCAGCTTCTTTTTCAGAAGCTTCAGTGAAGACAGAAATGCCTTGCCTTCATTTTCTGTCCCTGCCTCACCCCCTGTTCTGAGCTCTGACTTGGATTTGACTGGTCAACTCACTGGTGAAATATTGATTAATCATCAAATACTTAAAGCTTCAGTTTATTAGAACAGTAAAAGATTTTCTTCTCTCATAAGGAGAAAAAGCTTTCAAGGTTAAATATCCAAGATGGTGTGCAGAGTGTCTTGTCCCTTGTCAAAAGACTGTGTTCTTACCTCTCTGGGAACCGGTGCTGGTGGTCCTGTGTCCTCACCCTCTGCCTGCCTGCCTAGCACCAGTACTGCATGAGAGAGATCTTTAGGCTCTCCTGCTGGCAGCTCATTTGTTTGGCATTTGGGAGACCCAACACGCATCTCTCAAAGTCCTGGATATATCCATTAATATTATGCAGTGACCTCTGGTTCTCTTATAAGGATGGAAGCTGTAGGAAGCAGCAAAGAACTCAGATATTTGTTTCACAGAACGCACATTTTCTCTTGTATGAATATGCTGACCATCCAGTGTGATGCCTTGATGTATATGTGTCCATGAGAGTGTGCATATACAGGCATATTAGTAGCAAAAAACATACTGGCTTGAAGAGGGTTTTTCGGCTGTGTGTGCATACTTCAATTCTGGCATCCATTCAGGAAGGGGAAATGCTAGTCAGGCCAATACAATTCTGGCTTGATGGCAGCTTGCACTAGTGAAATGACTGTGTTTGCTTCATGAGTCCTTCTGAAGTGTATCTCAGTTCCTGTTCTGATGATGCTGCATGCTGGCCAGTAGGAGGATCCAGCAGGAGAGCTGAGTTGCACTACATGACATGCCTGCTCCTAAATATACAAGGATGTCTGTGTGATCATGACCCTTTCTCCAGGAGAGCTAGAAACTAAGAAGCCTTGACTCCGGCCACTGCTATCAGATGACTACATGATGCAATAAAAGTGGCAAGGTGCTGCTTTCACAACATTGTACATCATGACTTTACAGACTGTGTTGACAACATTTCAGTATGGTCAGATAATAGTCGGGTGGTCAGTTGCAAATATTTAACTAATCAGCTGACTGGCATCCTGGCACTATTGTGAGCATGCACAGTAGCACCCAAGCTTGGAGTTAGAGGGTGGGCCAACAGGGACTCCTTTCCACCCTTTCTGAAATTGGTTGGAAAGAGGAGTAAGGACTCTTCCACCTTTACAACATTCTTTGCAGTACAGCACAAACATTAAAACCAAACCAAGGTGTCATTTCCATGTACCCACTTCCCAGCAATAACTGGCCATTGTGGGATTTGGTTATGTCTAAGAAGTGGGATTGGCGTATGCAAAAGTAGGTTCCAGGAAAAGGTCTTTGCGATCATGCCCACTCAGAGCACTTTAGGTAATCACTATGACTGTGTTTTCATTGCTCTTCCTATATTCACACCTGAACTATCAATTTCCAAGGGACATTTTAAAGAGGCAGAGGATTAGAACTCCCTACCACCTGCCCAAATGTCAAGAAGATTGACACACAGTGAAGCACATTCAGTACTCTCCAACCAAAGCACAGGCACCCCCACACACAACTGCAAGTATGCAGTTCCATGTTTGTCACACAGGTCCCTCTCGCTGGCTGTTCATAAACAGCTATTCATTACTGATTATCTATAGAGCTGTTCTGTCCCAGTTTCTAGACAAGCCATCTGCTCAGTCCCAACTTCTTGCCTCCATCATGGGCAGAGCTGCTATTCTAAGCAGCAGCACTGAACATGTGAATGAACGTCTCTGCAAACTGGTTCACCCAAAATAACAGTCCAAAGTTTGGGTTAAGTATGGGTTATCATTATACACCTTTTGGCACCAGGCCAACCCCTTTTTAATTTTCACAATTTTAATTGTTAAAATTTTATATTTTTAATTTGTTTATTTTACATGGCACTTGGGCTATTTGTTTTGTTAAGTCTGCTTTGACTGCATTAATGTTATAATTATTTGGCATAGTTCATTTCCTTGCTTTTAAATTTTTCTTATTAATGTGAGTTTTATTGGTTTTATCTGTGATTGTTTAATTGTGTATCATAGTGCTTATTATGTTTTTAGATTTTGTTACATTGTAAACCATCCTTAGAGTCAGTGACTAAATAGGAACATTATAGAAATGTTAGATATATAATAAATCATTGAACTGTGGGTTGTTGTGTGAACCCAGCCACATGAATAAACCATGGTTTGTTAATCACTAACAACCCATAGAAACCATGGTTTGTTGTTGGGTTGTGAATTTTGGTTTATCCCTGATTAACAAACCATGGTTTATCAGCCAACTAGGTTCATACAACTCAACCTGTAATTCAGCAGCAACCCACAATTCAACAAGTCATACTCAACCCATACTCCAGGTTGTCATGTTCTGAAAACCATGTCTGTTTGTTTAGGTGGCAGCAAATATGGTTTGTTATGTAAAGCATGCAATGGAAATAGAATTACCAATTCTCTGACATTTCCCTCCTCTTTTGTTCTGTTTATTCACTATTTTTGAATAGGGCAATTCACTAAATTTTCTTAAAAGATACAAAAGGGTGCAGCAGTCATAGGGCCATTGCACTGATTTCCCATGCATGCAAAAGTGATGCTCAAACTGTTGCAAGAAAAGACATAACTCTATATGGAGTGAGAAATTCTTGAGGTACAAGCTGGATTCTGAAAAGGAAGAGGCACTTGAGATCATATTGTGGACAGAGGTTACAGAATTGAGTCCAATGCTGTCCCATTTCTCAGTAATGTAAGAAATACAGCCCCATCTCTTAAGTTTGCTTGAGGAGGTGGAATCGTAACTTACAGGGGGCTGCATTCTTCCAAGCTCCTCTCAGATTCATCTCCAGATACTTCACAGTACTGAGGCAGGATGGAAGGTTCTGACTGACCCTGGACTTGAGATACCTCAATTCCTTCACTGTAGCAAATAAGTTTCAAACTGATCACCTTGCAAAGCTTCTTGCTCTTGCTACAAGATGGAGGTTAGTTAGCCTCAGTAAATCTTAAGGAAGCATAGGCAGGCGCTTCCTGCACCTCCAAGTTGCAAGAGAGACTTTCCAATTTTTTGTACATCCTTGGTGACGTATTCTAAACTGTTTTTTTTCCTGAACTAAACTTGTTTTAGTTTCCTCTAAATGTTCCTCTTTGTACTTAAATTGGTTCAAATAAGATCGAGGTTGAGCAAAATGATTCTCCCTCAGTTCTGTGGCCACAAAAGCAGTCTTCAATGATCTGAGAGAATGGGAGGGAACTCCTTCCTTATATACCAGATGAAGGCAGGGTTCTTGCCAAAATGTTCTCAGCTGTGAAATCTTCCTAAGAACAGGCTTCATACAGGCACAGAGCCCATGTGTATGAATACATGGATGACCACTCAAAGAACAATAGTTACAAGTAAGCAACCTGCCTTATTTCAAGTGTGGCCAAGAAACAGAACTCAAAGCAAGGTAGATAGTGGCATACTTAGTTCTTAGTAGCCTCTCCATTCCCCCCAATAAGATGAGGCAAGAATTTGACAACATCATTGGGATTCAGTCCTGCACTCTAGGCACTTGACTACATAATCCCTATTTTAAGAATGTCCCTCAGTGTATTCCTTTATTTTTTCCCTCAGATATTAATTGCTGCTTTTTGGTAGTATGGCAAATACCAAACTATATTCCTGAATAAAATTGCCTTTTATTTCTAAAAGTCAAGTATCATGGGCTTATGCTTCTAAAAGTTGAAGTACCATTCAACACTCACCCTTTCCCCTATTTTCTCACATTGTGGACAACATTCTTCTAATGTCCCTTCAGAGTACTCCAAGCTGTGCATGCAGCACATTACAGAATAACCTAAATTCTCCTTTAAGGCAAATAAAATAGGACAGCCTGATCCATTAGCAAACTAAACTAATTTACTTGTACACTCTTATTTTGAAAGTACTAGGAGAAATGAAGAGTAGCTATGTGGCATGTTCTACCCTCTGACCAGAAAGGGGCTGTCCAGCTCCTCTGATTATTGAGCTTTATTCCTGAATTGCTGGTAAATTTTTATCTTAGTCCAGTATCCACATGAGCTAAAAATTTTGCTGTGTGTTCTGTTTGAACACATCTGTTATCTACCTGGATGGGCAGTTCAATATCAGGTACCAAACTCTGCGCTTTGGCAGATTAGTCCTGGATATGTGAAAATTCACACAGTCCTGAACATAATCCCCCTCAAAACCTTGTGACCACAATAATTCTGAGTGCTCTGAAGAGAATCAAAGAAGAGAATGCACAGGAAGGGATAAGAGCAATTTTCTTCCACCCACCTGCTGTGGCCATCTTCAGCACTGTGTTATATTTAGCAGCTGCATGAGAAGTCGCAAGAGCCAAGCAAAATTGGCCACTTGTTAATAGTTTCCGGTTACAGCTGCTCTTGGTTATTCATATCTTGTAACATACTGAGTCTCATATTGGACACGACTTGAGAAATTGGAAAACCTTCAGGATGGGGAACAAATGTGTCTTTCCCTTGTCCCTATACCTTCCACCATGTTGTGTGAACACCCTTTAGAACAGTCATATTGACTCCCAAGGGTTCATCCTGACTAGTGGTTGGACTTGGTCATTGTGGGTGTAATTATAGGGGAGTTAGCAAATAGCAAGTTAAATAGAAACTGCAATGCCAGAGGGAAGAGGTACTAGCCTGGGTTTCTGGCTTAAGTCTGGTTTAATCTTCATAGGGAGTTCTTAACATAAGAGAACATGACAAAAAGATGATGCTGCATCTGTAACTTGAAGTGATACAATCCATTCTGTCCCCACAGCATCCTACCATCTCATTCTATTCCATGCATAGACAGAACCCAAGAATCAGGAGCATGCAGGAAAGAGGGATGGACAGGGTAAAAGGAGGTGTGGCAAATAGACTTCAGACAGGAGGGATGATGTGTGCATAGCAGGGGAAGCTTGTGAGGTTGGGAAGCTGGATGGGACCAGAGTCCAGAAGACATGATGGCTCAAAGGAAGAGGGCTGTAATGAGACCTTGACTGTTAGTGGGAAGCCAGAGTGGAGGATCAGACATTTATATAATGACTAGCATTTATCTGCCACGATTATGGTTATCAATTTTTCTTCCTCAATTTCCCAAGCAGTAGAAAGTTTCAGTTAACTATGAAAAGATTGGTCTGCTTCGGAAGAGAGACTACCAACAATATATAGCTTTTTTAATGTTTTCTATTTATTTTACAAATATACAAGACGTGAGTATTGCAGCAGCATACAAGCAAGTGCATAGCTAGGTAGTGCTAGACTCACAGCAACTTCAATTCTACACCTCACTCCATGTCATCTCAAATTCATTAGCAACTTTGCCAGTCCAAGATCGAACTGCTCCTTGCAGATTTTATTTGCCTCTATCCTCCCATCCTGCAGTTGGATATGACACAAGAGATATTCCAAGATGGCTCTGAACAAACAGCAGCATAATTCCTCATCAGTGAGCATTATCAATGCCCAAGTCAGACTCTGAATAAGGAGATGCCATGGTTCCTAACTGTATAGAAGATGTTTTGTAAATCTGATCATTGTTGCAGAAAGCAAGGCTACTAATTTCCAACCTAGTAATTCAAAAGCAATTTTAGGTAAATACCATTTGGTCTGATCCAGAGTAGGTGGAAGGAGATACCAAGGCTTTTGATAACTCCATTTTGGTTCTTTTCCAAAAGGCACTGTTCAAGGATAAGATGGTCAGCTACTGACCAAGGAGAGGCTGAAATCAAGTCCTTTGAATCTCTGATCCAGAGCTGGGACAGGGCACTGAAAAACAATTATCCTAAGATGAATTCACATATGAGGAAGTGGTTCCCTGAGTTACATTTTCAAAAATTTGATGTGTTTTTTGAAACTGGCAAGCTTATCTATGTTTTCCTGACCTCACTGCATTTTCTTCTTGTTTCTAGGAGCAATGAGGCATCTTAGTTTGGTGATGGATATCTTTGGTCCCTTGAAGGCCAAGGTGAGATTTGGGATTGACGTCACTCTTTCCCTTCTCCACACAGATGGCCTGAATCCTTAGCACCTCCGGCTGGTACCAAGAAGTTCTTTGCTGGGCCGGGTATGGCTTTGGGCACCTGGCACCATCCAAGGCAGCTTGATAAAATTCATCACCTCCTTGGCAGGGGTACGGCGATCTGGATCGGGCATTAAAAGCCCTTTCAACATTTCCAGGGCATGGGGAGTGAAACGGTCCCAATGGGGTGGGCGTGGGGCAAAGCAGGGGCTGCGATGCCAGCAGACAAAGCTGCGGTAATACCGATCAGCAGGCACAGCTGTGAGCCAGGGGAAGTAGCCAGTGAGCACACAGAAAAGCAGCACTCCCAGAGCCCATGTGTCAAGGCTGGGTTGGGCCTCCAAATGAGCTTTGGGGCCCAGAACACACAACTCAGGGGCTGTGTAGGGCAGGCTCTCAGGCAAGGCCTCAATGGCCTGGCCACGTGGGCAGCTCAGCCCAAAGTCAGTTAGCTTGATGCGTCGACACTCAGGGTCACAGAGCAGCACATTCTCTGGTTTGACATCACGATGAACCAGCCCTTTGGTTTCCATATACTCCAGGGCACTGGAAAGCTGGAGGGCACAACGCTTTACCCGCTGCTCCGGCACACCAACCTGCAGAAAAAGCAGGAGAGCTAAAAGTCATGTACAGCCTCACAGACGCTCTGGAGTTGGTAAAAATGCCAGGCCTCACTCCTCAATTCTCTGCCATCCTCAAGCAGCATCAGATTCAGTTGCCTGAGTCTAACCATACACTGTGATTGTCATCTGAGGTCCTCCTCTTCCAATTACAACAAGGGAGAGGGCCTTCTTGGTGGTGGCATCCTTGATTATGGAACATTCTTCTTGGAGATGTCTGCCTGGTGCTAAGTCAAGCTAAGATTTTCCTCTACTCCCAGACATTTGACAAACTTGGGTTTTAACTTGTCCTGAAATTTCTATTGTGGATTATTTTAATTGCTTTGTAATCATTTTGCACAATATTTTGTAAACATTTGTTAATTTATTGATATTTTTATGTAAATCTAATTTATTTTTTATTTTCTTATTTATTGTGCAGTATTTTTGTATTTTCCATAATCTTTTGTAAACTTTATTACATTATAGAAATGTAGGTGATGAGGTTGTCAGCAATATTTTGGGGTTTCATGATTTGATCCCCCAAAAGGAATTACTCCCATTCAGCACTAATAACTAAACCCACCCAGAGTATGTGCTTCAGTCTTTTAAAGCATACACTCTGAGGCATCTTTCCAAGAAATGGAGCTGACAATAAAGAGGAAAGTAATGCATATGTGTTCTTCATATTCATGCCTGTTATTATCACAGTGTGAGTACAGAATTTGGCATCACACCCCAAAGGTAGGAGAATGAGGAAATTAAGCTTTTATTTTTCAAGATTCTAGTTCTTCAAGAGGGCTATGCAGATTCATCCACTAAAAATGTGTATTTTGATAAGATTATTTGCAACAAATCTTTATAAAATAATGCAAGTCCATCTGAATGCTACACATGGTAAGTACTACCCTCAAAGAGGTAAACATAGAAACAGCACGAGTCAGAAGGGGTCTCCCGGGCCATCTAGTCTGACTCCCGGCTCCAGCCGGCTCCGCTCACAACATGCCCACCATGTGCATGTCGTACTCTCCCTTCTCTCATCCACTGGAGGAATGATCCTTGAGGATCATGTCTGCTATAACACATCAGCTAAAAACCAAAGAAAGTATTCAGAAAAAATTGACTGAACCCACATACAAATATAGACAAACAGCCAAAAGAATTATCTTCTGATTAAAATGTCTTTAGAATTAAAATGTCTTTAACTGGGTTGTAGTTCTTGAGACAAGGCTTAGTGCAATCTCAAAACCAAGACCATGATATCTTTAGGCTGAAAATTTGGATTTTCTTTACACAGGATTTAGTTTTATACATCCTTAGATAACTGAGATGGACATACAGAAGAGGCAGTGGGCTGAGAAGTAAGTTCCTTGAGAGATGTTTGAAATTCTCTCTGTCTTCACCATCTCATCTTTTGAGGTAGACAACCATGCAGCATAACTGGCCACACTGCTATTGTTCTAAGTATTTCCACAATGCCCATGCCTGCTAGCCTTGTTACCTGAGGCACCATGAGAGAGAAGAGGTCCCTGGCCAAGGCCAGCTCTTGCGCAAAGACATAGTGGTGCGGGGTCTGGAAGGCAATTCCAAGGGCTGTAGCAATGCAGGGGTGTGCTCCCAAAGTCAGCGCAATGCAGTATTCACTCAGGAAATCCTGCAATTCCGTATTTTTCTTATGTACAAATTTTAATGCCATGGGTGTTCCTGCAGGAGAGGAAAGGGTAAAGTTTTTAGCTCATGAAACAAATGAGAGTTCTACCCATTTCAAAAAAAACTGACTTTCCACACTTACACATATGATCCCACATTGCTGTCATAGTGTTAAAAAGGTTTGAATTAGGAGTAATTATGGACTAACTTTTTGACTTTTAGGTTGGTTGGTTGGTTTTTTCCCATATCTTTAAGGAAACATCCAAGAACACTAACAACTCAACAAATTATTCTAGAATAAATCAATTTAGCATAGATCAACAAATTAAGAAGTATAGAAATTAGAAATAATTATATACTATGAATTTAAGTTGCACTTTTTTGCATTGAAACTAAGTGTTAAATTTTAAATCTGTCTATTCAAAGGTAAATCCTAGTGAACTCAGTGGGATGAACTGACAGGTAAGTGTGCATAGAACTGAAGCTCAGGTTAGGTCTCATGGATTCAAAGGGACAAGTTAGTTATTTAAGTCCCATTGGTCTTACTGGGAACTATTTACTATTCTACAAAGACATCTTGAAATGTTAATGAGAATAAAAGTTTGAAGTGCTTGCACTAGCATTCAAAGTCCTAAATGATTTGGGGCCAGGTTATCTGAAGGATCACCTCCTCCCATATGGAACTTCCTGGATCCTAATGTCATCTTTGGGGGTCCTTCTCCTGGAGCCCTTTCCAAAGGAACTGCGGCAGGAGATTACAAGGAGGAGAGCCTTGTCACTTGTGCCATTCTGGTTTTGGAATGAGCTCCCCAAAGAGGTGCAGCAGGTGCCTACTTTGTACTCTTTTTGGTGCCAGGTGGAGTCCTTTTTATTTTCCAGTATTTTAACTATCTTTTAAACTTTGTTTTTATATATTCTAATTTATTCTGTACTACTACTATGCTTCTGTGCTGAATAATAATAGCAATTGCAATTATGGTTTTGTCCTTTTAAATTGTGTGTGTGTGTGTGTTTTGTTTAATTTTAACTTTTGTTACCTCTCGGAGAGCTTCAGCTATGGGGCAGTATAAAAATGAATTAAACAAACAAAAATCCAAAGAAGATTCTGGATGCTTTCAGACCCTGTGGGAGCTATTTTGTATTTTCCACCTCTGTTGTTGTTGTTGTTGTTGTTGTTGTTGTTTTTGCTACTTAATTTATTTTGGAGGATAGGAAGGAAAACAGGATGGAAAAAGCAGTGGGAAGGCAGAGAAGGATTAGAAAAGAAAGACAATACCATCTGCACCCTGGTGAAAATCTGTGAACAAGGCAGGGCAATAACATCATGGCACATGGAAGAACATCCTGAATCCACCGTTTAGCAGGAATTGCTCCAAATCTTCCACTCTGTTACACTCAGGGAGTGGAACTTACTAATATATTTCCCTGGATGGTATTGACCAGGAAGAGTTACGTTGTTTTACTTCTAGGGAGTCTAACAATGATAATTAACTTAAGAAATTTGTGTTTCTCAAGCAGACAGGATGACCTGTCTGTGCTTCACAGACCACCCTGTCAGGCCTCTGCAGACTCCCCACCCCACATTCCCTCCAGCGACCCTTTCCAACTGCCACTTTGCCACCATTCTTGCCTCCTCGCTCTCCCCTTCAGGTGGAATAACATGGCTGATTCACCCAGCCCTGTCCATCTATACAGGTGGACTGAAGAAAAGAGTTAAAGGCACAACCTGAGGCAAGTTTAGGCAGAAAAAGCCAACACTTCCCAGTATGCCCAGCATTTACACGGAAAAAGGGCAGAGGGGTCCTCAAAATTGTGACTGAATTGTATTATGTCAGACTACGTAAGCGCTCACATAACTGAATGTAAAAATAGGCCCCACTATCTAGGGTTAGGGATAGGGGTTTAGGGTTAGGGATAGGGTTAGGGTCTGGATTCCAAGGTTAAATCCAAACAATCATACTTAGACTAGGCCACTAAATTTAATTGAACTCAAGTTATTCATGACTAATTTAAGTTCTATTTATTTTAGAGGATCTGAAAGCAAGTTGGAGAAAAGGTTTCCAGTCTCCTCCCATAAGTTGCAATTTTCTATATGGAGATTCACTGTGAGTGTGCATGTGTTTTAATTATATGAAGGGATTTTGAGCTGAGTTAATCCAACTATACCATATTTCAGAAAAAAAGGGTTTACCACCTCAGTTAGAGATAGGTTCTTTCTAGCCCAAGATAAACTGTGGCTGATTCTGGTTACTTCATGGCAGTGAAGAGAAAACATGTTGGAAATGCTTGGCAAGACCTTCTTGCTGTCTCTCAGGGCTCATCCCTAATGCCAGGATCCAGGGTCTGTGTCACCACTTTCTCCCCACACCCTTCTCCACTTGCTGGGTTGTGACATACCTTGGCCTTGGTGGACAGCCATGAGCACATGCCCAAAAGAGCCACTGCCCAGCTCCCGGAGAATGGTGTAACTTTTAGCTATCTCCACCTGGGGCAGGTTCTGAGCTGTCAGCAGCACCATCTCTTCTAGGCGTTTCGCAATGTCACCAGGGAGGAGCTTCATGGCTTCAGAGAAAGAGAGACAAATTTGGGGTGAATATAGAAAATCCTGGGGCCTGCTCATCTCACCTGGCATCCTGCCAAGTAGTGAAGAGAATTTTGTGATTTCTCTGTTTCCCTGGAATTTCAGTTGGGAAAAGATGTAGCTTGCCTCACATCAAAGGGTAAATGTTACACCAACTGGATATGACAGGGCAGCCATTGTGAGTGCCCCATTCACATATAAATTGGGGTAACATGACATGGAATGTGGGGGTGAGAGGAACATAAGAGCTGTGTCAGATCACACCAATGGCCTGTCCAGTCCTGCATTCCGTTTCCACAGGGGCTACATAGAAAACAAAAGCCCACCAGATGACATTCCCCTGCAGGTGGTGCTGAGATGCAAACTGCTTCTTCCAACAAAGATGATATATAGCCATTAATGACTTGGAAAACCAGCAGGACAATGCCACATTCGCACTTTACTTCCATACTGTGAGCCAAGTGGAAGAAATAATTTTTTCAAGCAATGGTGCACAGCAATTTATTTATTTATTTATTTTGATCCTCCCTTTTTTCCTTTCCAAGAACTCAAGGCAATTTACATAATTCTCTTCTTCCTTCTGTCAATCCTATCCTTGTAATAACAACCCCATGAGGTAGGTTGTGCTGAGAGTCTGTGGCTGGCCCAATGTCACCCAGTTGGCTCCATGGTTGAGTGGGGACTTAGAACCCAGATCTCCTGAGTCCCAGTCCCACATTCCCGTCAACCTTGTTCTCCATATCATATGAAAAATAGATCCCATACCTCATTTTTATATGAATGAGTATGGAACAGATATGTCAATAAAATATACACGACTGCCTTGCTAGTTCTAGCTTGGCCAATGTGGTAACATTCTGCCAAGCGATGAGGAGACTATCACTCACTTGATTTTCTGCATTTTCAGCTGAGTGTAAATGTGTGGCAAAATTCTTGCAATGTGGAGGATGAACAAGGATGCTCAGATGATCAGAAAATTTAACACACCCTTTTCTTCACAAATTCCTTTTCAGGTGAAGAATTGTAGTAAAAGTTGTCCTTAAGAAGACAATTGGAAGAATGCTACCAATCATGGCCACAACACTTCATAGAATCATAGGGTTGGAGGGGCCAAGAAGACCATCGAGTCCAACCTCCTGCTAGTGCAGAATACCAGTTAAACCATTCCACTCAGAAAACTGTACTTGTACCCTTGCACTGAGATATTTCACCTGGGTAGATTGAAATAGCACAACTTTGCATGACAGCCACATTATTTTTTGTGTGTACAATGGGCTGCATGTAAGGATTGGGTCATTTATCTCCTGATATGCCAGGATTTCCTTCTCCATTGTCACTGCTCCTTAGTCATGTTGAAACAGCATGTATGCCCAAGTGAAAGCAGTAATTCCTTTTGGCACAGCTTTGGAAATAACTACACCAGACTGTTAGCATAAGGCTGTGTACCAGCTGCCTCCGGGTTGTAAAACCGGGCATGGAACACAGAATTCAGGGCTGGATGGATGGATGGAAAGATGATGGCAGTTGTAAAAACAGTTCTTTGTAAAGCAGTCTAAACAAAAGGAAAAAAACCCCAATGCCCACATAAAAGGATTTGGGAGCAACACTTGCAGGACAAAGAATGTAACTTGCAGGCAGGCAAGGTTGCAGCTCCATCTCTTACACTATGCTAAACTCTAATGCTTGGGGTGACCAGAGGGATAGGCTGCAGATATTTTACATTCACTACTTCACACAACATGAAGGTGTTCCCCCTACAAGAGCCTTTTTGCTCTATACATGGCTTTTAGCTTGGAAGGTATCAGCTGTGAATATCATGTAATGCAAGACAAAAGCAAAAGAGATCCGCTTAACATCAAATGCCCTAGAGACACAGGTTTTAAATTAGTCACAGATTACAAAAAGAATCAAAACTTCCCTTGCTTAAGACAGATGCTTACCTGCTGCCAGGGTGCAGCAGGGGCTGGAGCACTTTGTCTCTTCCTTGAAAGAGTGTGTTGTTGATTGAGTGTTCAACCCTGTCTGTCTATTTGGTACCTGCTGCATGCAGATCCTCGTGGAGCCTTTTATAGCAAGCACTTCCCATCTGGTTCAGTCCAGCCACACACACAGGAAAGCAAGCCAAGCCACCCCTCTCAACCCTTCCCCACTCCACTCCAAAAGGTCAGGTCTCTAGAGTCCAAGCAATTCCATGGAGCAGGATTAGCAGCCACTTATTGGGGTTATTTTTACCTCTGCCTGCCCAGCTGCTTTTTATGCTTATGTATATGTGTCCCAGATGTTCCTGGAAAGAATTCCTGCTTCTTTCTTCTCTCTAAGTGGCCAGTGGCTGAACCTGGGTGGGACCAAGTCTGTCAGGTTGGGTGGGCTCTCCCACCTCACCAAAAAGAAGAGATGCATAATCAGCACAAGAAGAAAGAAATTTGCATAACATTTGCCTAGGTATATGTATAGATGCAAATTTGGAAATGATTATTATACTTCTCATCAAAATACAAGGCATTGTGCTAGTGGTAATGGCTGAGTGGGTGATCAGTATGTCAGCTCAGCCTGCTGTCTAAGTGTTAAGTATCAATGGGCCCCTTCTCTGCCTTCTTGTGTTGCTTTCACTTTAAGCAAGCAGATCATGCAGCACATCAAGCAGAGGTCACTTTCAAGCAGAGGACTACCTTATGACAGGCACTTTGTCTCCCAAGTAAGAGAACTGGTCACTCTAGGCCAGACAGGTTTCCTAAAAGACATCCCTTTTCACATCTTGCAGGGCAACATTCTGCAGCCTCAAACCAGAAACAGTCAGAGCACAAAAGAGGCCGCTACCAGCAGATCTTGATCTACCTTCTGCCTCTTCTGGTTCATACCACACCAGTGCATGCTTACTGTGCCAAGGAGTACAAACCTCCAAGACAGCTGTAACAGGATCTGTTACACTGTGGTTTATGCCTGTTTCTTTACAAATATGCAAGCTGAGCAGGTAGCAAGCAAGTTGGCACCAAAGTTGGTCAGACTAGTCCTGAAATACCATCGGTCCTGTGCCCTCACACAATAAAATCCTTTGACTCTACCATGTGCCCAGGGGAAAGAGCAATTGTGCAGCAGATTCATAGTTCCAGAAGCCTTCCTTTTCTGTTATGCAAAATGATTTCAAGGATAGGCTAGACATGCACATGTCGTGTGTGGAGCTGGCTGGAGCCAGGGGGTCAGACTAGATGGCCCGGGAGACCCCTTCTGACTTGCTCTGTTTCTATGTTTCTATGATTTCCTCATTTAGCTACCCATAACATCAGAGCAACCTCAGCAATGTTGGTTATTACAACTTAAATTTGTACTGTACAAGCCATCCCTCCCTTTCCAGGTAGGTGTGACACATTCCATAGACTGGGAATAGCTATGGTCCATCAAATGTCGGGCTCTACCAGGGGGGCATCGTGCATGACAGAAGAGTAAGGCCTGCAATACTATGGGATCCCTCTTTCAGGTGTCAGATTTCAAAGGGGAAAACTCTGCACAACGGTCATTTTCAAAATCTCTCAGTGTAGCCACTGTGGAGAACTATTCGTTAGACTGACAATGCCTTGAAACCAACCTGTGGTTCATAAGGGTCGTGTTGCTAAAGCACTTCCATGTTAGTGATTTTTCACTGCCACTAGACTCATATATGGCTGAAGCCCAAAACACCAAAAGAATAGCCTACCTCTATTGAGATGGGGAGATGGAAGTCATTACGAGAACTGCTGCCTAGTTTTCATTAAGGTAGTACACATCTGTCTGGATTGTAGAACTTCAGGGTGCAATCCTCAAGTGGCAAAAATGTCCTTCATACCAAGCATTTTTTTAAAAAAATTCACACTGAAAACAACCATGTCAGGGAGGTCAACCAAAATACTTATCCTTGGCATTACATGTTCTGTGTGAAGAAAATGCGCACATCTGTATGGATAGTCCTTACCAGTAAATCTGCTAGCTTAAGGGGACTGACTGGAGCTCCTTAGCTGGGGGGAAGGAGAGAAGCTTAGCATTGCATGAGGAAAAAATCCACACTAGGCAATTTCTAGGCTTTCCCTGCATTCTGTTGCACGATCCTAAGGACTTGCATCTTACATTTTGGGCTTAGGTGACTTGGGACTATGGAACTGCCTTCTTTCACACAATGAACCTTCTTGAGATCTGCATACAGTTCCTGAAATTGGCCTCATTGTCCCTTTGCCAAAGAAAAAGTTGGTTGGGGACAGTAGATGGAGTCGTTTCAGTTAGAGCACTTGTACTCTGGAATAAGCTTCCAATAGAGGTTCTTCCAGAGCCCCTTTGCTTGCTTTGAAAAGAATCTTCAGACTGTTTTTGTCTTGTTGGATGCTTTCAGTCAGAACCTGTTTTTGTTTTTGTTTTAGCTGACAGCTAAAACATTTATTTTTATTATGCTTTTTAAAAACTGCCGTATATTTATAACCTGCCTTGAATGTTTATCATAAACATTCCTAAACAAATATACAAGAGAACTTTTCCAGTGCTTGTGTTCTAATGTCATGGATCCATGATTGTTTCCCTTGCACTCTGACTCTGTGTAAATTTATTTAGAGAAAGTGTTCACCCTGGAATCATCATCTCAATCACAAATAAGCCACCCACTTCATCATAAGCATGCTTTGACATGTTTGTGGTGGGAAAATCTGCTCTTTATAGATTCCATTTGGGGTGGGGGCTAAAACATGTTAAGTGATAACTAACTTGCTGTTAAGTGATCTGGAGTCTGAAGTCCCAAAGCTCAGAACGGAGAAGCTTTACCTGGTGTGCGTTAGCAGCAAACCTTTTGCAGAAGTGCCACCTGTTTCCACAGGGATCATTCACACCGGGCAAGGCCCCCTTTCCTGCCTGTTGATATCATGTCCCAGCGCATGAGACGGATGTGCCCTGACCTTTCCTTGTTCCTTGGCAGCCTTTGCCTAGCGTGTGGATTGACTTCTGCCAATGACGGCTTATTAATGTACAACTCAGTGAGCTGCCTCTGGATAAGAACTTTTGGGGTGGGGTGGGGGCTTAAGCAGGCAGGTGGACAGCACACTGTTTGTTGTGCTTGGGGCCTGGGTTTCCATGGAGAGTCACTCACTGAAATGTTTTCGCACTCTTGGAAAGAACAGAGAAAGAGATGAGTGGAGAAGAATTTGTTCTGGTGTCCAGAGCTGGACTTTTAATTACTCCTGTTTATATTGCAATGATGTCTGGGATGAATGCTGGAAAGAGGCGGGTCATGCTTCCCTCAGAGCACTTCCATGCTTAGCTGTGTACACTGCACAATCATGGCTCATTTAAACCTCCAGAGTAGGATCAGCCTTACGCTGAGGTAAAGCAAAGCACGTGCTTTAGGCTGCAGGTTCAATGGGCTGGTGGCACCTCTAACTCCAGGTAGACATGACAAGGACATTAATGTCCAACCCATTCACCAGTAAAGTGGGGATGCAGGCCTTTTACAATAAACAGAAAGGGGAGGAAACATTTCTCTTCCTTCACTTGACTGCTCTTGGTATTTTTCTTCCTCTCCAGCTGCATCAGGTATTGGAGGTAGGAGGGAGAAGTGTGTATCATGTGGTGCGTTAATATCTCTTATAGCAACATTCAGAAAGTGAAGATTTTCCAGGGCTATGCCATTGTAGTCCCCGTGCTCCCCAGTCATGCTTTGTCTTGTGTGCATGAGCCATACCCAAACCACTGTGCCCAATTAATTTGGAAAGGCACAGCTTTTGTGAATTGTACTGTTTAAGATTGCCTCATTCCTCCCTACTTTGTTTTAGGTGGGGTAGGTGTTCTCATGCAGCTGACTTCTGAATGCTTTGGTCTCATTATGTTAGGGGGCTTGCAACCATAGCAACTGCCTCCCTGTGAACACTTATGTTTGCTCTTTTAGAGGCAAGATTGTTCCGTTGCTATGGCCACAGATTAGACATGAAGCTTCCATTTCTTGGGCCAGGGCAGGCTGATATTTTGCCCCATTGTGATGCTCATTGTTCCAGTCCATGACACTGATCCTCCTTAGCTATCAGTTCTGCTGTCCTGGAATCCATCCAACCAGTGGGTGGCACATTCCTGCCTAATGAAGTCCCAGCCAACAGCTGCAGACTTGGGCACTGCTTACCTTGGCAAGGGTGCCTTCTACTGGTCTTCAGCTTGGCTCAATAATAAGAGGATCAACACTTAGCTGGTATTTTGGGAGGTTTAGCTTCATGCATAGAGACAAACCAAGAGTGTTGAACAGTGTATACAGAAGGCTGTGCTTTTGTATTCTGGTACTCTATCACAGTATTTACAATCACTAATTGACTCTGACTCTCCCAGTGGTAATTCAGAGCATGTTGTACATTCCCAGTTTAAATTTCAGTTCATCCATGAACTTGCTTGGACAAGCCATTTCCTCACTGCTTCAGCCTCTCTGCCTGCATTATTGGGGTTGCCTTCTGTGTTCTTGTAATGTGACTTTAAGAATTACTTGCTTACAGTGTGACTGTAAGAATTCCTGAACATTATGCAATTTTTGCAAGTTTGGGAGAACGTTCTGTAAAGTATTATTCGTGCTTGCCCATATTAAAAATAAAATTACTTTCAGAACGTGGCTGAATACACAAGAGCATAAATAATACAAGTTAGAAAGTGTTTCCAAAGAAGATTTTACAGATCCATTTAATGACTCTTTTAGGAGGCAGACAATGGGTATAGATATTTCTGCTGCTTAAATTTGAAACGGTTTTAAAGAATAATTCCATATTATGTAATTTAATATTAAGAATTAATGTTCAATTTGATTTTTTTACATTCCTCTCCCATCCTTCTTTCAAGGAACATGGAGCAATGGAGGTGGTCTTTTTCCTCTAATGTTATCTTCACAACAACTCTATGACAGAGGTTGTCATGGCTGAAAAGTGGTGCCTAGACCAGTGAAGCTCTGAACATACACCTCTTCTAAGTCCAGGTCCAGCCTTGCACCATACTGGCTTCCCTGTTTGGGTTAGCAATATGCAGGTAAACTGCTTTGGAGAGATAGTCCAGAAACTGGATATACAGGATGTCCCAAAAAATTTGACATTATTTGAAATGTGAATATCTGAGTAACTACATGTCCTAGGCAAACGAAATTAAATAGGCTTCATGTTGAACAATAAAATATTTATTTATCAAAATTTGAACAAGAGATTCAAAGGGATGTAGATTTTATAACCAATTTCACAAAGCTTCACAAATGTTCAACATGCGCACCGCCTGTGACACAACACACGTCAAGTCAATAGTTCACCTCCTGCCAAACACACTGTTGCATGTCTTGCATAACATTGCATAACTAACAGTTAGTTTTTACACATTTTGTTAAAATTTGAGATCATTTGAGCGAGAATTGGCTATGTTATTAGACTACGAAATGATGTCAATTTTTTTGGGACACCCTGTATATCAAAAAAAGATTCTTTGCATATCCTTGGCCAACCATGTTTTGAAGTTACAGAGCTGTTGCCAGTCTTGGATCTGAAATGAAGTAAGCCCTGCTGAGACTGAAATCTGTGAATATGCATCTAACACTCAAGTGTTGTACCATCTGAGAAGCAAACGAGACAGCTGCTGCAACTGTCAAAAGGCCCAGAAGGAAAACAAACAAAATGAGATTAGGCAGATAAGTTTCTGTATACTGAGTCAGTTGCACCACCTGCCTGAGACTCAAAGAACTGCAGCCATTTTCCAAAAGCTTAAAGGCAAAGTCATCTAGGAACACAGGAAGTTGCCTTACATTGGACTAGTTTGCATGATCAGGTGGTTTGTGGTGTCTGCTAGTGCTGATTGTCTTGAAAATTCAGTTGTGGCTTGACATGCTATGTGAACTCAGGGACTATGGGACATGTGAGAGTTAAACGACTTTTGAAACCCCTAAGACAAGGCATTGTTTCTATGTGGTCATTTAAAGCTTATTCCACAATCCCTGGGTTCTAATTATACAACCAGGAGTGGTTGTAGTTATTCAGGATGGCACCTTTCACAGCTGGCTTTTTTTTTTGTTTGTGCTGCAAGGAGGAAATGGGAATGCACACATGTGAAACACCAGAAATGAATTTTGGGGGTTTGTGTATAAACAGAGAGCATGAGGACTCCAAGCAATTTTCTTTGTCAGACAAGTTGTATTTTAATCAAGTGTAGCACATAAATGCAGCAAGTAATTAATGTCTTACCCCTCACAAGGCTACTTAATTGTTCCCATGCAGTCCCGTTCATGTTTAGCTTGAATTCCATGTGACTCCTTGACTATACAGCCTTCCCTCATAAAGTACTTCAGCTTGTCCCTATTTCCCTTTGTACCCCATCAACCAACTTCTGGATCTTTATCCCTTCCTTCTCCAGCCCCTTAGCAAACATAATTATGTGTGGCATACAAGTAGACAGCCACTTCGTTGATTTGCGAGTCAAGTGGAAGAGAAGCATTTCAGATTGAAGTACTTTCTCATCTAAAACAGCACATACCGTCCCAAAAACCAGAATCACGCCACACTCCCACTATTCATTTGTAACAGGAAAGGACCTCAAACATATCTGGAAATTCTATCCTCTGAAATAAACGCTAAATCACAGCAGATGACCCTGGTCAAGCAGAGGAAAGCTACTGTCTGAAGACATCTGACTGGACATGATTCCTGCACTGGATAGACGTTAGTCTGATGCAGCAAGCCCTTTTCCTCTTGTTCTACCAGCACTGAGGTGATTAATCAGAGCTGAAGGAAAATGAAATCTGCACATTCTCAGAGGCACAACTTTCCATGTTAATCCATTACATATTCCAAAGCCAAGGCCTGGCATTAAAATCTGATGTGCTTTCCTTCAGAATACGTCCTGCATGTCCATAGCAAAGATTAAATATTTGGTGTCTAATATTGTCCTTCTAATGCACAAAATCTGGACACCCCATATTATCTTCTCAGTGCAGTAAATATTTATAGTCCCTCTGCTGCCATGGTTTCCCTGACAGATCATTATATAATCGTGGATTCATCAGCAATGCACACTGATTACTGCTGGGGAAGTAAGTGCATATTCAAGAAAGAACTTTTTGTTAAAATGAATTGAAAAAGTTAGAACTCTCTTTATTGTTGGGTCCCCCACTTGCCATCTGCAATTCAGCCTTCTTAAGTTAGAAAGGTACCCAGATATACCATTTTCCACTAGGAACACCTGTCAAATAAGTTACTGAGGTTGAAAGAGTAGGAGAAAGATGCAGAATCAAGCAGAAAAAAGAACCTTGAAAGAATCTCTTATACAAAACTGCTGACCTTTCAGGTACTTGGTTCCCGAGGGGTTATTTAGTAGATTTTCACTAGAAATGCAGCCCAGCCAAGCTCTCAATTTCTAATGTCAAAAGAATAAAGGAATATCTTCTCCTCACTTCAACTTTCTCTCTCACCATATTATTTTCACCAAGAGATTTTAGAAACTGCTGGGAAGTGAAATTTTTGTGGTCAGCTGGCAGATTTTTCCCCCAAGTTTCTCTTCACCTCATTGCTAGCACCGTCAGCAAGAACCACAACAGGATGTGATCCTTCACTTCTTTTTCTACAACTGTCCCTTCCTCATCCTATAAAAGAGGTTCTGCTCTACCCTCGAAGCCAAATACAAGGGCAGATTGAAGGATGAGAGAGATTAGGAAGGGCAGTGGTAGAAAATTTGCTTTGGACTTGGCACTGGACCTTCAAAACTGAAGTTATCTTTGAGAGATGGATTTGAGACCTGTAGGTGATCAGACTCTGCAAGAGATAACTCTTGAGAGACACCAGCTGCTTCAAGAAAAGTAAGCACATGTCACTTGTGATTTCATCTCCACAACCTGGAGGATGCTTGGCTTTTTACTGTGTGAGAATTCCATGCTTCTGTCTTTAGTTGTCAAGCTTAGGAGTAAAGGGGGTGGAAACCAGAAAGAGACAACATAGGAAAGAGAATTAATTCTACTTTGACTACTCATAACCAAGCCAAACCAAACCCACAACGACTTAAGTAGGATGGCTGAAAAAGCAAAAGTGACTTGGGTTCAAGCTATGCATCTCTCATGCCTCAGAAGATGGGCCTAGAGAAAGTCATTTTTTCTCAGGCAGACTTCCTCATCTGGAAAATGGGGATAATATAGTCTTGAATAAATATAGGACTGGAAAGCCAAACCCATTCAAGATGGGAGTGAACAACACTGTTACTGAAGGTAACATATTTTTCTTTCTTTTTTCCACATTTACTTCTGCTGACAGGCTAAGTCTGTGATGAGTGCCAAGAAATGAGTGCCAGCATACGCCAGTATATACAGTTAGCCACTTTAGGGGATACCCTGATTCAGCTTCCAGGTCCACAATATATGGCCCAGGCATATCCCTTTGTTTCAATCTCCCACTGTGGAAGAGTGAGAATAATAACTCCCTCCACAGAGCCACAGCTGTGGTGTATGAGCTTTTTTTACTTTCAGAGAAGTACATAAAACAAGGTGCCAAATCATTTTCAGCCCAAAGGCCAAAGTCAGTTTTAGGCACTGTATTCCAGTGGGTACAGGTAGCAGTGAAGACAAAAAGGCCAAGGCCAACACACCAACATATTTTACTTTAAAATTCTTGCTGTCAATAACTTGGTCATAGAAGAGGTATGCAAACCTTAGAAGGAGAAAGTGTACAGAAGCCTCCAAGTGATGGGTTATCAGAGGGGAGGGGCATGGAGTGACAGACTGGGACACCAGCCAGGCCACATGTGGACCATAAACTAGAGGTTCAAACCCCAACATAAAATACGTTTATAAGTTCAATCTGAGGCAAGGAAATGATTTGCCTGAAATCAACCTGATCCCCATGTAACAAAGCCACATTTGGCTGGGGCTATGTGGGGGCAAGATGCCTCCTGCCTCCTCAGTGCTTCCATTTCACATTCAGTTTGGCAAACAATATAGGAACATTCTGTTTTGCTTGCTGTTATTTCTCTGAACCCAGAATAATGTGGCAGACAATCCAGAGTCTTCACCCATGGCTTGTGTCAGCAAGTTTTCTAAACTAGATGGAAAGGAGATGATGAAAGTAGGTGGAAAGCAGCTGATTAGCCTGTGAGCTTGCTCACTTGATGCCACGGGGCTCTCAAAACCCATAGGTTACCGATATTTGTGAATTGGGCTTCAAAAAAGCAGAAACTGAAATAGATTGTTACCTGCCCCACTCCCACACACAGTATTTATTGGGGAGGGGACAAACTCAAGGGACAACATGAAGAAAGCAAACAAAAAGCCCCTCTTGGTATAAAAAAGCAACACAGAGGTCAGCTCAAGGAACTCTGCCCCTCCATTTCCCCAACTCTTCTGCATCCTTCCCAATCCTAACTGATCTTCATCATGACAACAACATATCTTTGATCTGATTAGAGAAGTCAGCAGAGGGAAGCCTCTTCATCCCAGTTCCTTATCTAGTACAATAACCTACCAAAATTCATGTTTTGGACACTGCAGAATATAAACAAGAAAGTAAGTTTGGGGATAGGAGGGAAAAGTGTGACCTTTCCAAGTGTAGAAAATAATATTCTACTGGAAGATCCTCCATGTTAGAGGAGGAGGAGGAGGTCTATTCCCTTTTTAGGAGTAAATAGATAAGGTGACAGAAAAGAAGTGGAATATTTGAATTAAACCCCTCTCTCCACCCATTTAAATTTTGTTTTAGAATATCCATTTCCTGGATACAAACCCAAAGGTAGCAATGTTTTGCTTTGTTTTCTATATATATTTTATGAATTTCCTATAGGATGAAGTCTCTGATGCTTGACCAGCGTTTGTCTCTGCCTGAACCTCTTCCCACAGACCGTGCAGCGATACGGTTTTTCTCCTGTGTGGATTCTCTGGTGGATGATGAGGTCAGCCAGCCGAATGAACCTCCTCTCACACTCATCACAGGGATACGGCTTTTCTCCTGTGTGGATTTTCTGGTGCCTGGTGAGAGAGGAAAGTTGATTGAATCTTTTCCCACATTCGGCACAACTGTGGGGCCTCTCACCTGAGTGGGTCCGTCGGTGCCTGTGAAGGTGAGAGAGCTGATTGAATCGCCTGCCACATTCATCACAGGTATGGGGTCTTTCTTCTGAGTGGGTCCTCTGGTGCCTTGTTAGAGCAGATGAAGCAATGAACCTCTTCCCACATTCAGGACAGCCGTAGGGCCTTTGGCCCATGTGGATCCTCTTGTGAACTGTAAGAGCTGAGAGGTGACTGAAGCATTTCTGACAATAGGTGCAACGATAGGGTCTCTCCCCTGTGTGAATTCTCTGGTGGCTGATAAGATGTGCCCGCTGACTAAAGGTTTCCCCACATTCAGTACAGGCATGAGGTTTCTCTCCTGTGTGGATTCTCTGATGCCTTGTAAGGTGTGAGAACTGGTTAAATCTTGCCCCGCACTCAGAACAGCGGAAAGGTTTCTCTCCAGTGTGGATGTGCTGGTGTTTGGCCAGGTCTGATGGGCAGTTGAAGCGCTTCCCACATTCGGCACAGGGGTGGGGCTTCTCCCCAGTGTGTATTCTCTGATGCCTGGTGAGGTGTGACATCTGAATAAAACTTTTTGGGCACTGGCCACAGTGATAGGGTTTCTCTCCAGAATGAGTCTTCAGATGTTTGGCTAGGCCTGATGGACGGGTGAATCTTTTCCCACATTGAGCACAGGCATGGGGTCTGTCCTTCCTGTGGATGCCACCATGAGCTCGGAGCTCTTCCTCTCCCCTAAACCTTTTCCCACAGTCTGGACACTGGAAATACTGTCCAGCTCTTCCCAAAAACTTGGCACCTATTGAGTGGGAAAGAAAGGCAAGATGTGATTCTGTGGGTCCAAAAAAAAAGGAACCCTAGCAAAACACTGCATTCTACTTGAGGTCCAAGTATACTTAGCCAGCATTGCATAACTAAAAATATCCACAAGATTTAATATGGAAAAAATACTACTAAAACTGTGGCAAATTACTGCATAAAATTAAAGTTGGACTGACAAACAGCCTTTCAATAAGGATGAGATTCCCAGCTCACAGGTGGGCCACAGAAGCACACCAACTCACTGCTTCACCCCACTGCCTGATAGGTATCTGGCAAGTCCCTATTGACTGGATATGGCAAAATGAAAATAAGTCCTTAAACCAGTTAGATGGTTGATCTAGGTCATCACTCTGCAGTTTTCTTGGGACTATATTTCTGGAAATGCCATCACAAATTCACCACATTTTGGAGAGAGTGTTTCTACTGCTGCTGCTCCTCCAAGGTGAGAAACAAAGCTTTCATCTTAGGGCTGGGAACCCATCCTCTAATCTCCCTCTTTCCCACTGCAGCGGTTGTGGAAGAACTGATGGACAAATGAACAGGTATAACTTACACAGGTATAATCAGACAATCATTGAGATATAACTAGGCCTGAGAAAAACCCTCTTTTCAAGAAATCAGCATCATGCATCCTTGAAATGTAGCTGACACTAACCAGGCACCCTTCCAGAGAAAGCTAATTGGCACTGGACAGATAACAGCAGCTCAGACAAAAGGCAACTCACAACAAAACCACCCCGTTCTCCTCCTCTTCTACATAATAGCAGGCATCCTCCCACTCCTTCTTTGGTATGCAAGTGGGAAAGATCACACCATTGTAACTTTTTACCTCAAGTGGTAACTGTATTATGTGTAACCCTTTAATGGCCTATGTATAAAAGGACCAACTGAGGACTGCTCAGGGATGCCATCTGGAACTATTTGTTGCTTGCCGATTATTCTCCAGAATAAATCCTTTAAAGAAAACCTTCGTCTGTTGTATATTTTGGGCATATGCACATTTTGGGCATATTACTCTGTTTCTTTAATCTTATATGTGGTATTGCTTTTCATTTAACATAAATATCTCTTTCTGTCTGAATGCCTAATCATCAATCACAACCTTTAGCAACTGTGATCTGTCACTTTCCAACTGTCTCATCTGTAAAGACCTTTTCCCTCCACCCCTCCAGACTCTAAAACAAGCTTCCTTGAGCATGGTTTCACTTCCATATCAATTCTGATTTATCCTCCCAAAGACAATGTTCGTGCATAATCCCAATCAATTATATACATGTATATAGCTTTTGAATACATTTGGTGCATATTTAGACAGAACAAAGTCCTACCATTCCCACAATTGCCCAATGAACCATGGCTGGCTGGGGAGTTGCAGGAATTTGTTTTGTGTAAACATTCACAAGATTGCACCCTTAAACAAATCACACTTCATTAGCATGGGTTGTGTTGGCTCCCTTATTGATTAACATATCAGGCTGCTTTCTGCTGAGACAGCCTTTGGCCCACCCAGCTGTGACTGACAGTGACTCTCCACTGACTGCAAACAAGTTAACCGGCTTTATTTCTACAGGAGATACTCCAGATGGAGGGCCTTTGTTAGCTTATACTACCTTCAGCATTCAGGAGATGTTTGCACTTCTGAACTGTGGGGTTTTCTCAATGCACCCCAAATGCCTCACTTGCCACTTTATCAGCTCAGGTATCACAAAAGATCCAACAGCTGCTTGAGAATAAGGCATGGCACCTTAGAAAGCAAGTGCCAGATTTGGAGGGGGAAGAAACTATGCCCTTGCTTGCTGAGGATGATGTAAAGTCTAACCCATCTGGAGGGTACCTGGTTGAAGTGCAGTGCTGTAATCCTAAGGGACACATGCCACGAATGCAAAGTGTTCCAGGTTTATTTCCCAGTATCACCAGTTACAAAGAGCTCAGGCTAGCTGGGAAGGAAAATTCTCTAGCTAAGACTTTGAAGATCTGGGCTAGATGGACCAATGGACTCAGTATAAGGAATTTTCTTACACTGCTGTATTAGTTATTCAAATAAGAGCAAACTGTGCTGTCTTGAGTCAGAGTGTGTCTTAAGCAATTGTCTCTGATTGTACAATCCATCTGATTGTACAATCCATTGAAACATAAACTTCTTGCAGTCTCCAAGTGTGCTCCTTTCACCTACAAGATCTTTAAAAGGATGACAAGTCTTTAAAAAAAAAAAAAAGAATACCCCCCCCCCCCCATTAAAACTTCCACCCAGAGATCAAGTTATTTCAGATCAGGTGGGCTGAGTTTGCAGAAAAATGTGAGGAGCATTTGAAAAGAGACCACACTTGAGTGAGACATGCTTAATAGTGAGAGGATTGGAGGGGGATGAGGTTAGAGAATGGCAAAATATATGGCAATCCCATCCTTACCCAGAGAGCTGGCATTCCCATTATCCTGCTGCCGGGTTTCTTTGTAGCTTTGCCTTGACCTGGTATTGCCTGGAGGCCGCTGAGTCTCAGAACAATTTGCTCCCCCTGCTTGGGTTGCTCCCATTACCTGAAAAAGGAGCAGCAATTACATTGATGGGAGAACATGGTAGACAAGGAGCTAGAAAGATTCATCTTGCTCTCCCTTTCTGTTTTACAGTGCACTCCCTGAATGAACAGATGACTCTGTTGGAGTTAAATGGGGGATGGATGCTTATCCATTGAGAAAGGCATTGACTGGGTTTGCATGGCACAGCAACCCATCATGTGTAATAGACCATGGAAAGTTTCTGTGTTCTGTAAACCAGGCCTGTTCCCACAGGATGTTTTATTTGCAGGCAGTAAACCACCTGACAACCCATGGCTTATATTAGAGGTTGTTGGACTTATGCAAGGGGTTGGTTATGTAATCTGTATCTGGGCAACCAACTCTTGGTAACAGCAGAAAAAACTGAGCTCACCAGGCCACTGCACGTGACAGCTGCCCCAAAGCAGCACAATGGGGCAAACATCTGTGGCATTGTGCTCCAGTTGCTTAGTCCAATACTAGGGTTTGGGCTAAAGCCCTGGCTAGGGTTAGGGTTAAGAAACCGAAGGTCTCCCTGAACATATTGAGGTTTGGAATGTATTTGGACTGGGCAGAAAGAATGTGATGTACAGAGAAATCCCTACAAAGCTGACATTTGGGAAATTCATCTATGGCAGTGGTATTTCAGCCCTATATGCAGGTAAGGGTTGCAGGTAAGGTCCAGGTTAGGGTTAATAAAATGAGAGAACCCCTTAATATATTGAGGCTTAGAATGTGTTTGAATTAGGTAGAAAGAATGAACTGTGCAGGAAAAACCCCCCTACAAAGCTGACATTTTGGAAATCTGGTTATAGCACTGGTGGTTGAGCCTTATGCTAGGAGTAAGGTCCTGGCTAGGGTTAAGGTTAAGGAAACAAGAGTCCCCCTGGACATACCAATGCTTGGAAAGTGCCTGGACTGGATAAAAAGAATAAGCTGTGCATAAAAACATCCAGAAATGGACATTTTGGAAAATTGGCCATGGCACTGGTATATGAGCCTAATACTAGGCTTATCACTGTTCATGATCCCCGAATGACAGGCAGCAATAGCCCTCCGAAGTACCCAAGCAGCACATTGGTGTGGCTATCATTGTTTCACCATCTTTAAAAAAAGTGTTTTGTGCTCCAACTGTGTGCAGATACTTTTATGATTTTGTTTATAGCAGTAGTTCAGGATAAAATGCAACATTATAACCCAAGTTTCAATGTTAAACTGTTAAAATGCTTGGGAAAAGGTTTTAACTGGGCACCAAAAAGAATATAAAGTAGGCACCAGGCATCCCCTTTTGGGAAGCTCATTCCACAGTCGGGGTACCACAAGAGAAAAGGCCATCTTCCTAGTAGTCACCTGCCTCATTTCCTTTGGAAGGGGCTCCCACAGAATGACCCCCATAAAAGATCTCAGAGACTGGGGAGGTACATATGGGATGAGGCATTCCTTCAGATAACCTAGTCCCAAGCTGTTTAGGGCTGGGAATGTTGTTAATAGCCCATTGACCAGAGAGGCTGCACATAGGAAAAAAATTTCACACTCGCCTGACAGTTCTCAGAAGGTGAACTATCAAGTGATCTTTGCTCATGAAAGAGGAAAATGAGTAGATCATCCACTTTACAGTGAGATCCTCTAATTTATTTGGCAGGACTGACTCTTCTCAGTTCCTTGTTTTGTTTCCACCCTTTCTTGATACTCTGGGTGCCCAGGAAAGTGGAAAAGTGTGAACTATCCTTTCACAAGAGGGTTTTGAGACCCAGGGTTTTTTTGACAGGGACATATATATCTGATTAACCCTGTCAAAAACTCCATTCAGGAAGTCCAAGGTTTGTCAAAACTCCATCGTCTTGTAAAAGGAGTGGCTTGGACTTTTCTGTCTTCCTGAGCACCATAATCTTAGGAAAGAAAGGAAAAGAAATGGGACAGTGTGAAGTAAACTATAAGCCTATTTGCAGCTTTCTGGAATCCGTATGTACGGCTGGTGTCTGCTTTACTTTGGTAGCACACAGTTCCCAGGATATTGTCTAGGGGAGGTTCCTATTTTGCACCCATGCAAATGTACACATGTATACATGTGCAAGTATGACTGCATTTTTTAAAAAAATGCAGCAATATTTGCACATGAAGAGCACAATAGGTGGTAAACTAGTGATAGCTGAGATTGAGGCATGCAATTCATTCAGTAGGAAACATGGATGTTTTGTGTATTAAGTCTGTAAGAGGTTCTTTCTAATTGTAGCTATTTTTAAAAGAAGAGATGTGTATTTAAGTTGTTAATTTTTATGGCATGTTAATCAGTTTTTAAAGCTTCTGTTGAATTATGTGTTTTTTAATTGTCTTTGATAAAGAGCCATTCTTGAAGTTGTCTTATTTGTTCTTTGCTTTGTCCACCTTACTACTTTCTTATAGCAGAATGGGGCAAAAGACTTTTGCGTCCTTGATAACTGTGGGAGAACTGGAAAAGTCATGGGAGCAGTTGATGGGCAACTGTGGGCAAACTTTCTTGGGAAAGAGCATGGACTGTTGCTTGGCAACCATGAAATGTGCTTCTCTTACAGCCTCTGGATTGTTCCTTAGCATCAGCTAAAATGAGGAGGCACCATTCCTCTGAGTCACTCAGACACCACAAAGGGAAAATGTGTCCCTTCCCTTTGAGATCTGGCATCTGTTTCCAGGGTTTCATTCTGTGATATGCAAGGACTTGCTGCTTCTTATGTGGACAGTGCATTTTGTTGACAGTGCCACATAACTACCACCAATCCTGCTTCTGAGATTATAGGTAATCTATATCAGAGATGTGACCTTTAGGCATAGGAGGTAGATTGGGGGATGGGAGGAATGATGTCCCAGTCAAATAGCTTGCCACTGCTACCTCCCTTTGCCCATGGCTGGGAAAGGTACATCTCACAGGTGCATTTTGGTGGGGAAGAGAATGTGTAATTGAAGCAGATCTATTTTAAGAAATTAGAAAGTATATATGTTTGTGTGTACATGCTACCACTAAGTTCTTGGATGTTTTCCGAGATGGAGCCCTGAAGAGTTGTGGAACAACCTTCAGTCCTGCCTCCATCCTCCAAGATGATCATGAAGAAATAACCTCACCTGTTGCTCCTGCTTCCCCCCTTCTTGCTGCCTGAGCAGAAAACCCTCTGCCAGGGCCACAGCTTGGGCACAGGTCTCCGGCCCCCGTTCCTGAACCTGGTTTTGGATTTCCTTGGGCAGGATGGACAAGAACTGCTCCAGGATGAGGAGCTCCAGGATCTGTTCCTTTGTCCTGCTCTCTGGCTCCAACCAACGATGACACAGTTCCCGCAAACGGCCGCACGCTTCACGGGGTCCTTCGGTCTCCTGGTAGCAGAATTGGCGGAATTGCCGGCGGTGTGTCTCCATGCTTACAATGCCCCCCCGTAAAATGGCCACCTTCATCTTCCCATGCTCTCCCCTATCTCTAGCTTCGAGGCTGTTAAAGGCCTGCTGTGCTTCTCTACTAAGATTTGGCACAATTTTGGTCATGCTTTCTCCCCGGGGCCACTGGCAGGCATTTGCCACCTGCTCAAATGTGGACAAGTCATCCCATGGAGGCAGCTCTGGCATTTGAGAAGTTGCCCATCCTGAATGAGAAGACTGCACAGTTCTGAGAATTTCTTGCCACTGGGCTTCTCCATGTGGTGGCATCCCATCCTGTCTCTCAAACCTACCATGCTGCGGTGAGGCCCACCTCAGGAACTCAGTGATGGCTCCAGCCTGAATGGCCCGAGAAGATTTTCCTAGCCCTGACCCTTCCCCTGGTTCAGGATGTGTTGGGCTTGTTTCTTCCATTCTTCCCTAGGTTGCTCACAAAGCAGCTGAAGAATCAGTGTTATCACTCCTCTTGGATTACAGCCATTTTATCTCCCTGGCATTGGCCTTGGTACAGTTCAAGTCCACATCTCCCACACCAGAACTGGCAGCACTGCCTTCAAAAGATGAAGTGAGCTAGGTTGGGGCTTGTCATCAATGGTGCGGAAAACAAGGCATTCAGGCTTCAAAACCCAAGAAGGGATACAGAGCACAGCCAAACTATGTAAGTAGCTTGGTATTTTTCCCTAAAGGGAGAGAAAGAGGACCTAGTAAGACACAGATTCTCCTCCTTGCTTGACAAAGTGTTCTCCCCCCGGGGGAGGGGGGGTTGCTCACTACAGGTAGACTACTCATGTGGGAAGCTATTTGCACATACAGCAAATTACAAATTGTGTCTCAGCCTCAAAGTGGATTCACAAATGGATGTACTTCAGTCAGGCCAAATTCCTATATACACATACCTGTAAGTGTTAATGAACTCAGTGAACCTTCCTTCTGAGATATTAACAAAATAATCATGTGCATAACTTAGAAATTGAAAGCAGACATTTGAACAACCTCCTTGGGAAATGATATAAATCTGTCAGTGCTGATCTGCTTGAGATAGGCTGTTGCACACATTCAAAGTAATGTTGTTCATGGTAACCCTGTGACAAACCTGCAAGGACAAATACATCCTCATTTCTCTGTAGCAGTAAAATAGGAGCCAATGAGACCTACCTCCAATGGTTCATTTGTAGGAATATTAATACTAGCTACTTCCTCATGTGGAGCATGTCCTGTTATTTGAGTGATTTTTCCCTTGCACATGCTGATGATCAGTCCTCCTCAGCATGTAATGAGCCTGCCTTAAAACAGAACACTCATCTTTTCTTTCAGTCCATAAAACATGCCCACAGCTTCCAGAACATCCCTAAAATTGCAAGCCTCCATCTGCAGAATTGTCCCCTAACTCACCTCTGCTGCTTTGGTGGGCTTGAGGCATCCTAATACCTCAAGATCTGCCGCTTTCTGCTTGCTGGAAAAAACAGAGCAGATTCTGAAAGAGAGGAAGCTCCCTACCTAATTCCTTCCCCCTTTCTCTATGGGAACTGGATGGCTCTAGGACCCAGAAAGCTTTCCACATTTAACTCTCTATAATCTGGTCTAGGAGAAATTCCACTGCTGCTTTGACACAGTATAGAATGTGAAGACAATGTGGATGTGTCCATTCACACAATCCTTTTTCCTTTTGGCAAGCTTGTTTCTTTTCAATGTGCTAAACAAAATGAACAGCTGCTTCTGTTAGTTGTATAAACTGGCCACTAGAATGGCGTCTGGGATATTTGCAGGGTGTTCCTATGAATATTTATTCAGATGTCTCTCACATTTGGGATTTTCCCAAGTAAAAATGCACAGGATTGCAGTCTTATGTGTAAGTTTCACTTCTTCCCACTGTCTGACCTGCACAAGTCTACACTTGGCTTCAGTTCCTCTACTCATAAAATGGCAATAATCCATTCTCTACAGGGTTGGGTTGAATGAATGTGTTGAAGGTTTTAAGGTTTATAGGATGGAGCCACATCTGGGATACTGTGTAAAGTTCTGGAGATTTCATCTACATTGCAGAGCTAGAAAAAGTATAGAAAGAGGCAACCAAAGCTGTGAGAAGATGTTGAGAAAAAAGATGACAAAAGAGGTGGTCTATGAGAGAACACACTGGAGAGCCAGTGTGGTCTAGCGGTTAAGAGCATGGGACTGGGACTCAGACAATCCGGGTTCTAGTCCCCACTCAGCCACGGAAGCCAACTGGGTGACTTTGGGCCAGTCACAGACTCTCAGTCCAACCTACCTCACAGGGTTGTTGTTGTGGGGGAGGAGAATGATGTAAGCTGCCTTGTTGTAGGAAAAAGGCAGGATATAAATCAAAATAAATAAACTTTCTAAAATGAAAGTGGCAGGAGATTTAGGTTGTACAAAATAAACTTCATCTTGTGCAGTGAAAGATTTATCTGGCACAAGAGGCAGTAGTGGCAACAAGCACATGCATTTTTAGAATGAGATTGTACAAATTCATGAGAGATTTGCCCATTGATATTACACATGAGAACTAAATACTAAATGGAGCCTCCATGTTCAGAGGCAGTAGATCTCAGAATGTCAATTGCTGGGAGGGCTGTTTCCTGAAACATCTGGCTGGTCACATTAAGAAGAGCATGCTGGATTAAATAAGCCTGGAGTGAGGTCCAGGAGCTCTCTTATTTTACAGCACAAACTCAGTAAAAATCATTATTAAAGATTAGTAGTACCTGATTGTTAAAACACATTCAGAGCCATTTTTTTTCAATTGCTTTACTCATTTCATTTGATGTATTAGAAATCTATATTTCCCCTTAGCTAAAGTTCTCTGGTGAGTTTATAAAGACTGAAAATATTTAAAATACAGCATTGTGCATAATATAAAAAACTTATTTGCATGCAAACGTATAAACAGACAACACATACACACAATTTTAGCAATAAAAAGTCCCATGATCTGATTAAAAACCTTATCATATGTTGTTAAATGCCAGAGGGTAGAGACAGATCTTAACCAGGCACTGAAAAAACAATGCTGGCTCCAGGCCAGGCCTTGCTGTGAAGTTCATTCCGTAATTGGGGAGTCACCACTAAGAAGTTACTGCCTTTGTGCAGCATAACATTTTAACCATTAAGGGGCAGAAAAAATGTCTCCTTTGCTCCCTTTCTCCAAGAACTTGTGTTTTTCATGTTTCTCTACCCCTATATCACCTTATCTAAAAGATCTGAAAAAAACATGAAGGGAGAGCACCAGAACCAACATTTTATTTATTTATTATTTATTTAGAATATTTATATGCCGTCCTGTCATGAAGGCCTCAGGATGGCTTACATAAATAAAATATTATAAAACATAATACAAATGAATTTCAGATCCACCCTGGCTGTGGTTAAAAACATATATAAACCAATATTAAAAGTTATTAAAATATTGTTGGAATAAAAAGGTCTTAACCTGGCGCCGAAAAACAAATAACGACAGCACCAGGCAGACCTCTCTGGGGAGTGCATTCCATAGGCGGGGTGCCACCACAGAGAAAGCCCTCCTATTTTATTCAGATACGTTTTCTTTTTGGAGGGTAGCGGTGGTATTTAGCTGTCCATCACTGTGCATCTGACAGTGCAATTGTTAAGTGTGTTTATTGAGAAAAGAAAGCTCCTTGCAGTGCAAAAGGGTAAATGCTCTAGCACAGCCTTTTCCCACCTGGTGCACTTCAGTTTACAATTTTAGACAGTAGTTCACTACACCGCTGGCATTGACTACATTGCTTGGATTTGATGGGCACTGAAACCCAACATCTGAGGGTATCAGGATGGGAAAGATAAATATTTCAGTAAGTATGTTCAGTATCTCAGCCTAAGTGAGGAAAGTACGGACACTGAGGGTAGCTATTAGATGAAAGCAAAGGTGCCACTCTCTTCGCCCCCACATTGGAGCTTAGCAGCGACGTGTCAGGCAAGTGGGGGAAAGGATGCACCTGTTGAATGTCTTCCTGCCCATCTTTAAAGCGGAGGTGCCTGTGACTTCTCCCAGGCGAAGGACGCGCCGATTGTTGATTCCGCTCATGGTTACTTTATAACACATCTTCAAACATCGCTCCGTATCTTTCCACGGCTACTATCGTCACGTGTGAACAAGCGCCATAACATTAGATTCCCTCCCCCCCTCCCTCACACACACACACACACACACACACACACGTCTTGTCTGTGCTGCTTTCATCTGAAAGGCTGTGTCCCCGACCCTGGAAGGAAGGAAGTTCAGCATTTATTTCATGTTGCGTTTAATTTCTCCTGCCAAGCTCCGCAAGCGAGGAGGACACTTTCGCCCGGGACTGGGACGCGGCAAGGGTTAAACCAAGTGTGAGCTCTCAGCCCTAGAGAGGCCCAGGAAGCCCGACGACTAGATAGGGGGGATGCATTAGCCCAGGGCACCTTCCTGCTCCTCCTCTTCCCAAGATCAAAACTTGGGATTTGAATTTTAATAAGGGGGGATTTTCCTCTGCAGGGTTGCAGCGCGTCTGCAGCGGGGCTTTGTGCATTGGGGTCTGCTGGAAAGAAGCGGTGAGTGAGGCAGAGGGACGCTTGATCCGAGCTAGGCGCAGGGAGATGCGGCTGCGAGTGATCGAGGGGAGAAAAACGGGGAGAATGCAAAAAGCTGCTTTGGGGAGGAAAGCTGGGAGAGAAGTCAAGGGGGAAGTGCTTTTGTACGTTGCGTGTGCACATGACTGCTTCCAAGACTTTGCAGGGTTGGCTCTGAATGAACATCCCAGTCTGCGGTGGAGAATCGGCTGTCTGCAGAGGTTGTGTCTGCAGTTATAATTGTTTCTGTATAATGTTTGAGCCAAATGGTCCTCAGCCATGGTTTATTATACCCCACGCTTCCTCTCGGGAGCTCAGAATGGGACATACGGTCCTAGGAACCGCTTGGATGCTCACAACAACCCTTTGAGGTAGGTTAGAGTAAGAAGTGGTGATTGGCCCAGGACCATCCTGTTAGCTTCGTGGATGAACAAGACTGAATCTAGATCTTCCTGAATCTAGAAGGCCAATATTCTTTCCACTACATCTCACGGTCTTCATGCTTTCAATCAGGTGACTGAGGTAGTCCACAGTCTTCCCATTTCATACAGGAGTTGAAGAGGAGAACCTATGAATTGCCCAAGCCCATGTGGGATTGTTAATTGTTAATTTTATCCAGTTTTGTATTAACTTACACCATTGTTTTGTTCTGTTGTTTTATAACATATTTTAATTATCTGTTGTTAGCTGCCTGGAGATGCCATGGGCAAAATAGGTGGCATATAAATGTTTAAATAAAGTGGATTTGAACCCAGAATCTGCTTCATTCCCTATGTTTATAGGCTTGCTTTTATGCAGCTATGCTGCTTGTTTGAGGTCCCCTTGCTTGCAGCTGCAAAAGATGAATTCAGTTAGAGAAAGATCTGTGAAGGCACGTCATCTTAGGATTTAGTGGTGGGGGGATGGATGAGAATGTTCTCATACTTTAGCTGCTAGAGTTGTTAAAGCAAGGATTTTTCTACCTCCTTTTCAGCTCATGCTTATGTGTGAAATGTGGATTGCCAAAATTGTGTGGAGCAGAGGAGCTGTAGTGTGTATTACAGATTCATTGAGAGTAGCCTTCCTCAAGCTGAAACTCCTCCTCCAAATGTCTTGGATTACAAATCCAATGATCCCCAGCTACTGGCTATGTTGCCTAGGGCTGATGGCACATGGCTGATGAAGGCCGATTTAGAGAATACAGAAGTGTGCCCCCCTTTTTAATAGGGCACTAGCATGCTAAGCAGATGGGGGTGGTAGTGTTGAGTGCGTGTTTCCTGGATGAACCCTTACTCTGAAAAAAGCTAAGGTGGGGTGGACTGCTAGAGGATGGGAAATGGGAGGAAGGCTTGGGAGCAGGACTCCTGGGTTCCTTGTGGGAAGAGTGTGGTTCCAATTCCTGTTAGAATCAGGGTGATGAAAAGCCTGATATCCTTCCATCCTTCCAATGTGTGTTTGTGGCGGAAGGGAGGCTTCTAATCCACATTCTTGATTGTGAACATGGGATCAGGAGGTGATAAGGATTAACCAATGTGGATTTTGTACCCATAGTATAAATAGGGAAGCCACATCATTCTGAAAAGACTACTCACTTAAAAAAAATCTGTTTGCCAGTTTTCTACCTCACTTTTGCACCTTGGATGCAGTTTCAGCTACACAATTTTGCCAAGCCATTCAGGGTGTTGGTGGAGCCGATGCATCTGATGGTTTAGGGGGTGGGGTGGGGGATTAAGAGACCCCCAGTGAGTTGTGGCCTGTGGGGGAAGGGCTGGCAGGCTCTGTGGATGCTGATTCTCTGCAGAATGTGTTTAACTCCTGAGCCGATTAAGTGCTTGGCTTATCCCTCTCTGGACCCCGCACAACAACATCTCTGTTTTCTTTCCGAAGAGGCTCTCTCCTTCCTGTGTCAGTCAGTTTTGAGGCCATGGCTTCAAGCAGAGGGTTAGTTGAAAATACATCTTGTCATGCTCTTGCAAATATTTCAGTGCCTGTGTAGCTTTGTGTTGAGTGTAGAATACTATACTGTAATTAAGGATTTTGCTCAGTGGTGTATGTTTACCTTATATCTTATGCTTGTAGTTATAACTTGGTTAGGAGAGATGGCCAGCCTAGGGACCCCATCCAAATCCTTTAGACATTGTGCTCAGGCTGTCAGATATGGCCACATGTGTGTTAGAAACTGACATCAAGTCTTTCAATGGCTCAAGGTGGGTAGCAGCATCTTAAAGAAAACAGGAAAGCTTTAAATATAGGATTTTTAAAAAGGCTATTACTAAAGGCTCTGCTCCCAATTTGGGGTTTTGGGGGAATGTATGTAGGAAGGACATAAAAAAATAGATGGAACTTGTCTAAAGTCAATAGTTTTAAAAAGTTATAGGAACCCTGGGGGATTCTTGGAAGTTTATCAATAGTTCCTCTATGAAAGCAGATATAGCAGCATGGAACCAGTAGATAAAATGTTTGAAAATGTGTTATGTTGTGGGGAAACATGCCATTTATTGCCCTTCTAAATTCTCTTTAGCTAAAATTACTAGTGCAGATGCTCTGCTTTGTTTTGTTTTTGCTAAGAATATTAGACATTTTGCTTTTAAAAGCAAAATTCCCAGAACCTTGTTCATTTTACCATGGTTAGTTTCTTACATAGAGCCATCACAATAAACCATGTTTTATCATGACAGGAATAAGCCTTGACTTGCCCTAGATTGCCATGTACCCCACTTCTCTGGTGTGGTTCTCAAGAGGATTTTGGAAGCTCTTCTGTTTTTTTGGTTAACCACATATTTTCTTGTCATCGAAGGCCAATAAATTGTGGTTAATCCAAAACATGGATTGAAAAAAGCCAACTTCAAATTGTGGGTTATTAAGCTGGTTTGTTTACACAAACCATGGTTAAGATTAACTACAGCTGAGGCTTCAGATATAATGCTAAACTGTGCTTAATTGAAATTGGAAGCAATAGCTCTGCCAGAGGAGGGAGAAGGGATGGGAGAGTACATGAACCGGATGAGATTATGCTTGTTCCTGTCATTATAGGTCGTAGTTTATTGTGACAAAGGAACACAACCAGTGTAGATTTGAGAGAATTTGTTATCATTGAATTGCTTACAGATAGGCCATATTTCATTATGTTAGGATGATGCTTTGACTTGATCTAATTTCTTTTTTCTCCATTACCAGCAGGAACAACCCAAAACCTATTGGCTCCAGGTTGAACCCATTTGTCACTGTGCATGGCAACATCTGGATTACCATGTGGGCCCTCTTTAGCCAGTCTTCCTAGAAAAAGCTGTGAGATGGTGTGTAGTGTTATTTAAGTTCAAGGGTGGGACTTTCTTTCACCTACTTTGAGGTGAGAAAAATGGATTTTGATGGAGCAGGTTTGAGCATTTGAGTTGGAGAGTGGGGTGAGCCAAAAAAAGACAAAGTGGCAACCGTCGACTTCCTTGGAAGGAAACAGGGTAAGCACAGCATCTTGAGAAGATGGAGGAACAGGCCCGAACAGGGCCTGAGTCAGGAGAGGGGCCTGGAGGATCAGGGAGAGACGCTTTTTCAGTCCAGTCTGGTACTGCCCGGGACCTGTCCAGATGGGCAGTGCCACGGCAGGAAGGGATCCCACAGCGCTTGGAAGCCCAGTGGCAAGAGTACTTGAAAACGGTCCAGTATCCCTCTTCGGGCTGGGGGACCTCACAGATGCCCGACTTGACTTCATGGGATGATTTGGCCGCATTCGACCGTATGGTGGGTGCCTGCCAGTGGTCTCGAGAGGGGATGAGCCGCCTCGTGCCCACACTCAGTGCTGAAGCCCAGCAGGTCTTAAGTGGCCTGAATGCCCGAGAGAAAGGAGACCATGGCAAGGCCAAAGCTACTGCCCTGCGAGGCAGTTCAAGCAGTGCTGAGCTGCAGCGCCAGCGCTTCCGCCAGTTCCGCTACCAGGAAGCCGAGGGGCCTCGCGAGGTCTGCAGCCGATTACGGGAGCTCTGCCATCGCTGGCTGGAACCAGAGAGCCGCACCAAAGAGCAGATCCTGGAGCTCCTGATCCTGGAGCAGTTTTTGGTAGTCCTGCCAAAGGGAATCCAAAACCGAGTCCGAGAACGTGGCCCTGAGACCTGTGCCCAGGCTGTTGCCTTGGCTGAAGGATTCCTTCTGAGGCAGCAGGAGACCTTGCAAAATGAACCACAGGTGAGGTGTTAAATGCAAACGACCCAGGCCAAGTACAAGGCTGACAAAGGTTTTCATACCTCATGGGGTTTTTTTTCTTTTTGTACCAAATTTGGTACAATGAAAGGCCAGCATTTCCAAGCAGAATAGCACTCCATCTCTGTGATGCAAGCTGCCTTCAGCTGTCAGTCAGGACAGTGAGTAGTGCAGAAACACTTGGGTCACTGCAAAAAATGATTGAATTCTACTCTGAGTTAGTGGGGATCTAGTGTAAACCACAGAATATTTATTTAAATTGTTCTTCCTTTGCTGTTCAGTGGAGAAATGCTGTCAGGTTGGGCAAGGGGTGGGTGGGTGGATCATGAGATAACAGTTGTTCTTGGATGGGAGAATGTCAGACTGAATGCTGGGAATTGTATGTTCACATGTTCCCTTTCAGGGAGGAACATCAGTGTATACGGAAAACTAACAGATCCAGGGAAAAACCCGGCTAGAACCTTTCTCTTTGACCTCCTAGTTTTCTATATGCAGGGAGTTTTTATATGGAGGACCATTCCATTATATAGTCTCCCACCTCCAGCCTGATGTGCTAGAATCCAGGAACTGCCTAACCTTGTGCACTGGCATTGGCATGAATGACCTCCTGCGATGTAGTCAAGCTTCCCTGCTTACTTGCCCCACTCAGCCTTCTAAACAGCTTATTTTCTCTATATGTTACACATAGTCTCTATATATCTTTCTTGTGTCTTGGATCAGTGTGAAGGGCATAAGGTCTGGATTACAACTCCCACAATCACTCACCATTGGCTTTGCTGGATGAGGATTCTGGAAGCTGAAGTTCAAAACATCTGGAGGGAGCCCAGTTAGCTATCCCTAGCATACCAGCTGTCTAAGTCTAAATGCCTTATATGTGCAAACGAAAGTTGAGATACACAGAACTTGTAGGGAGTAAGGAGAAGCAGGACTGCCCCTGCTCTCAACATTTGTGTGTCTGCTGCCCCACATCCCCTGGTCCCAGGGTAGCTGTACCTTCTAGTGCAAAGGATTCTGTGTGCAATCTAGATCATCCATGTATCTGGGGACACTAATCATGCAGGATTCTCAAACACATGGATGATCTCCACTTTTAGGTGTCCTAAATGTAGGCCCACAGATGCTGGGGCTACTTCCCCATTCCACACCTTTACTAAAAAACACTAAAGAGCTCTGTATACTGTATTTGGGTTCATAACCGCTACCCTGTGACCCTTTATTCTTCCCTCCCCTTCCCTCTTTTTCCCTTTAATCAATGGCATTGTATTTTATGGATAATCTGGCCACTGTGACCCATGTACTGTTACCCTTATGGTTAGATTACTGTATTGTACCTTACCTGGGGTTGCCCTTGGGCCTGGTTTGGAGGCTACAGCTAGTGCAGAACACAGCAGCTACGGTTTCTGGTAGAGCACCTGCAGTTAAAAGAACTGCACTGGCTTCCTATTAGCTGCCAAGCCATGTTCAGGGTCTTGTTGCTGCCATGGAAAAACAAGACAAGAATACCTGGCTGATCATTCCCAAGCGCACGCAGACACATGAAACCAGTGGATCCCTGAGAACTTCTGAGGAGTTGTTACTGGTTATTCTGCAAACCAAAGGCATGCTACCAGGCAGTGGTACTTAAGCACGCCTTCTTAGTGGTGACACCCACCCTTTGGAATATTTTCCAAATTTGGCTGTATTTTAGTACATTATGCTGTCTTCTAATGTAAATTGTGTAGGGAGTTTAATATGTTAAGTGATATAAAAGTATAACAAATAGTAATCGTATGTTAGGATTACTTGAAAGGAAGGACTTGAATGTTAAATTCCAATGCCATTTCAGGGCTCTAACTCTCTCCAGGGGACAGCTGTGAATCTCTCTGAAGGCCAGCGGGCCACACCTGATGTTAGGCCAAGGCATCTAGCCAAGGAGGCCAGGCAGCAGGATAATGGGAGGACTGGCTTGCTGGGTAAGGCTTTCACTTACGGTGCTAAATGACCTGCTGTACTCAGCACTACCTGATGTATATGGATAGGACCACACGGAGTTCTTGGTACCACATTTGGAGAAAGGTTGTGGACTGAATTGCGAAGAATTCAAGGGACTGCTATAAAGATGCTGAATTCTAGATGGGTTTTGGTTTCTTGCACCAAAAAGTTTAAAGCTCCTGAAGCATTTTAAGGAGAAGAAAATGTGGCATGCTGTATGGAAAAACATCAGTTAGCAAGTGCAAATTTAGCTGCTGCCATAGTCAGTTACTGTAAATATTTCCCCCGCTTCCTTTTGGGACTGCCACTAGAGATGTGTTAGAAATTTGTTGTGATGAGAGGTGTTTGTTTGTTTGTTTTTGATTTACCCAGCTTACACTTCTGGGGCTCAAACACTGACCTGAAAAATGGGCGAAAAAAACCAAGTACATTTCCAAAATTTTTATAAACACACTTTAGTCAATGCATATATCAGCAATGCATTTATTGATATGCATGTTATGAAAAAGTATATGGATTTTTGTATGTATTTTTCTTTAAATCAAAACTTGTGTGGAAATTGACCTAAAAAGATACAAAAAACAAAAAACAACCATCTCAGAGAGACTGAAATTGTCAGATCCAGTGATCCTGAGCTGCTATAGCTAATAACAGGAGTTGAATGACATGTGATTGCTGCAGCTGAACAATTTTCTTGAATAGTCAGCAAATTGGTTTGGTGTCCTTCCCTTGAACAATTCTTCAGTAGCTTGCCATATTTGTACGAGTCATCTGAAACTGTTTGCTTTACAGAGTAATTATTTTTCAAGGTATCAGGTATCTTCCTGCAGCAAGTGGTAAGGAAGGAAGGGAGCTTTTGATACAGATTTGCCCTTTCAGATAGCCGTTTGTTCTCCTCCAGTTCTGTGATTTCTGTTAATTCTGCATGAGTGCCATAAATTGGGCTTTTGTATGCAACACTTAAAGTAAATACGTCCAGATCTAGGCAATCCAAAATTTGCACCAGTCAGCAGCACCTTGAAAGTGTTCTGAAAATTTGTGCAACCTGTTTGTCAATTCATTCTGGGTTAGGGAGACCTATACAAGGAACTGCAGCCCTGTCCTGCAAACTCTTGAAATCCTATTCACCATTCTTGCTAGTTTCTGAGATGTTTGGATGGGGTGGGGGAAGGCAATTTGTCCACACATGGTGAAGCATATCTCCATAGACTAGGAAGTTGCTGCTTAAAAAACAAATATGAAAGCTGCGTGTCAGGGAACTTGAATTCTGCCTTTGGTTAATGCCAGCAGCTTCATTTTGCTGTACTATGGTAGAATTACAGTGTGTACACAGCCCTGACTGTAAACAGAATGAATTGTGCTGATGACACAGATAACACATACGGTTTTTCGTTTCCAAACGCTGCTTACATTAGTGCATTAAGCAACACTGAGATGACCTCTGCATTCCTCTTTCTCCACTGCCCCCCCAAACTTATAGGTGCCAAAGCTACAAACAGAACTGGTGGGTCAGTTCAGCATCCAGGGGCCAAGGAAGACGGAATGTGTACAGCTGCTGGGATGACCCCAAGGAAGGAGAAATCCCACATATGTATTGACTGTGGGAAATGCTTTGCACGCCCATCTGATCTGGCCAAGCACGAGAACATCCATACGGGCGCAAAGCCCTTTCGCTGCATGGAGTGTGGGACAAGATTCAGTCAGCTGTCTCACTTGACTAGACACCAGAGGATTCACACAGGGGAAAAACCACACGTGTGCACTGAATGTGGGGCAGCGTTTGCCCAGCGTGCCTCCCTGGTTAGTCACCAAAGAGTTCACTCCGGAGAACAGCCTTATCGCTGTTCTCACTGCCAACAGTGCTTCAGCCACCAGTCAGCACTCAAGGTACACGAACGTATTCACACGGGCCAGAAACCCTACATCTGCCTAGAATGTGGGAAAAGGTTTGTTTCTTCTTCCACGCTTAAAATACACAAGAGGATCCATACCGGGGAGAAACCATTTTCCTGTGCCGAGTGTGGGAAACGATTTATTCAGCGCTCTAATCTGATTTCTCACCAGCGAACCCACTCTGGGGAGAAGCCGTTTTGCTGTGCTGTGTGTGGGAGAAGGTTCAGCTACCCATCAGACCTCACACGGCACCAGAAAATCCACACAGGAGAGAAGCCATTTCCCTGTGATGAGTGTGAGAGGCGATTCACCAGGTTCTCGGATCTTCTCATACATCGGAGAATCCACACTGGGGAGCGGCCATATCGCTGTCTTGAGTGCGGGAGGAGATTCCGGCAGAAGAGTGCCTTGGTAACACACCAGAGAATTCATATGAAAGAGAAGGCATCAGAAAAAGGCAATCCCGTGGTATCCATAGAATCACAGGCAAATAGTGAGCTGAGAGTTAGTGAAAAGGAAGAAAAGGCAGACATTCCAGGGAGAGAAGAGAAAGAGCAAGATGTGAAAGATGCATTGAAAACTTAGAAGGTACCAGAGGCGTCTTGTCTTCCCAGCGCCTGAGCAATCCCGACCTCTCAGGCTTACAAAGGGAGGCACTCTGAGGAGGAGGTGAAGAAGTTCTATCTTCTCTTGATAAGTCCCATTCCTCTTTCTACACTCCTCTCAAGAACATAGCTGGACTTTGTGTTTGGATTGGGGGGATTTAGCTCAGGATGTAATAGATCATGGGACTGTCCTGCTTCATTTTTACCCCCAGGGACTTTGCTGCTGTGGCAGTGATACATTTGGAGACATTTCTACAAAATTTCTTCACCTTGCAGTGACTGGAAAAGGAACCCAAACCTTGATTTCTTCCTTTCTTCCTCTTTTCAGCCTGAGGGAACAGCAGCACCTTGTTAACAGGGGAGTTGCTTGCTCTACAGATTAGGCAACTGGGATGTTGACAATGGGAGATGACACTGCCTATAACTTCGGCTATTCTAGGGTAGATGTGGAGCAAAGAAGTCTACTGAATTTTGCCATTGGTTTGTGCCATCAAAATTTTCCCTGAGTAGGCCAAAAAAAAAAAGTTCATGTCTGTCTGATGAATATCCTAGGGGAATCCCTTTGGCTATTTTTTGTGCAGTGCATCAGAGTTCATGCATTGTGACCTGATCTTGCAAAGCAGTTCTTATGTAACTAGGAGGGGAGGATACTTGGTCATACAGGGTTTTGCCATATGGATTAGTGAAGTACATCATTTAGAATATGTCAGTTTCCCTTTCTAGATTACCAAGGAAGTAGTTGGAACAGGACCAATAGAAGTGCTGCTTGTGAGTTTTGCCCAGAGTAAGTCGCTTAGCTAGTATAATCTAATGGATTCAGGCATGGAGTATCTTGGTTCAGATACCTGATCCAGTCTGACTTGGCTGTTTGGCAATTTATATTCACTCAGTCTGAATTCTGTAAAAGAGGAATTACCAGGAGCCTACCTCATAGGGTTGTGGCAAAGAAGGCTATCTAAAGGTTAAGGCAAATTGTCTATTAGAAGTGCTATGTAAGTGATGGATAATTATGTTCATATTTAGGGTGTGGGAACAAAATCTGGGCATGCTCTAAAAATTGCCCCCTGGTATGGTTGACTGTAGTATATCAAATGATATTGCCCTGCTTATGAAATCTGTTGCTTCTGCCCCTTTGGATGTGGAAGAAGCTTTTTTACAGCTCAGTCCTCTGCCTGTTTACTTAGAAGTCCTTCTGCCTTCAGTGGGGCTTACTATTAAGTGTGCTTAGGACTGAACACTTAAGCAGGCTCCCACTTTTTCAAATGCAGCCAGCCTCCAGAGTGCAAGGATACGACTGTGAACTCATATGTTTAGAGTGGGATTTGCTTCTCCTTTCTCCTCCATGCCAAACTATAAACAACATTGCATTGCTCCCCATCTGCCTGTTGCCCCTGGATTCTACCTCTCTGCCCACTTGGCGATATTGCAATATACAAATTGGGAAATCCTTCATTTCTGTGCATGGCTTGCTGAGCCATGTTCTTCACAGAGATGTATATATGCCAGTGTGTATCACATTTAAATTGGTTGCGTCTATCTCCTGATATAATTACCTTCCAGTTGCTGTGTTGGGTCTCATAAGGAAACATGCTTGGAATGCTTAGCTCTTAAAAAGAGCTGAACAGTGTTCTGAGATTTCTGAATACTCCATGCCTGGCCCTAGATGTCAGTAGCACAGATAGCCCTAGACCTGAGAGCACAGCTAGGGGATAGTCATGTTTGAAGACTGCTCTAAACCTGCAGCTGATGAAGGTTGCCTGAATACTGAGATGTAGGGTGATCTGTACTACTTCAAGGTATAGGTTGGGGAGCATTCATAATGTCTAGGCTAAAATAACACAAATTACAGATCAGGGAGAGAGGTTTCCAGTCCAGATCATTCTCATTGTGCTACTTTTCTATTTCTAGGGACTTTTTCACTCAAGGGTCCATACACCTGCGGTGTTTCACTGAAGAGTCCATTCTCAGCCTGAGAACACTAGCACCATGTTGTACTGCATGTATGGACCAGGCCTTAGTGATGAGGGAAGCATTATTCTGTATGTGCTCAGAGGCAAACTTTGCTTTCTGTTCAGAAAAAAAAGCTCTTCCAGTGTACAGAAACTTCTGTTTCCTTGGCATCAACACCAAGTTGAAAAGCCTCCATTGAAATTAGGAGTTGCCCAAGGAGACCCTGCTAAGGGTCACCTCATCTCTGTTTTCACCCTTAGGGTTCCCAGGGGAAGCAGCCATTAATCGAGCTCAGTTTGTGGTGCAAGACAACATGAGTTAACATTCCCCATTGATGTTCTTGTGAATTTTGTTTCTGGCACTGTTAGTGGTGTCTCATACTTCCTGTGTGAGAGTGGGTAGGTGAATCTTTTTGAGTTAATGTTACTTGTCCTTCTTTTATTAGTTGTATGTAAAGAATTGATGTTGTTTAGTTCAAAGTGGTATGGCAATTATGTATATATTTTATTTTGGATGGAAAATATACACAGATTATTTTTCCAGTGGTGCTTTTGAAGATGAATGGACTCCAGACCTTACAGTGCAATCTAACCCATGTCTACTGATAAGTAAGTCCAGTTAAGTTTCACAAGCCTTACTCCAAAGTAAATAGGTACAGGATTGCAGCCACAGGGAAAACTTTAGGCCTGGGAAGGGGAAGTAATGTGGAGATTGCTGCTAAAAGCTTCAAATGCTTGGAAACTGTTGAGTCTAGTGTTGAAAATTAATGGTTCTTTTTTCAGAGATGGACATCATGAAAGGCTGTAGACAACAGGCTATCAACACTGAAATCCAGTCAATACTGAGTCAGGAGACATGTTAACTTATTTCTCTCCAGCCCTAGTTCAGTTGTCAAAGGTGTCTGACTTGGCTGGGCATATTTGGGGCAGGAGGACTACGAAGCCCCATGTAGTGGATGCATCCCTCTTTCATTCTCACCGCACATTTTTGCAGATCTGGGGGATGGGTATGTGGGAACTTATTTGTAGACCTTGATAGCCTTTGCTGAATTGGGACAAATAGCTTGCATCCAGAACGGTATACAATGGGATCCATGTTCGCAACAAGTATCCCTTAAAAATAAAATAAAATAAATCTGCTTCTCTTTCTGTACCAGAACAGGAGGGAACATGTCGGAAGCATCATGAGAGGCAATGTCTGGTGGGGAAATCTGCTTAAAAGTTTTGCTCTGCATATATGCCCCATGGGGCCAATTGGATTAGCAGCTTTAGGTGTGATCTGATGCATTGGCATGCCTGTTTTGAACTCAGTTGGTCCATTTTCCAGCTCATGTACTGAATTTACAAAGCATCTTTTTGTCAGAGTTTTTTGTCAACTGTCGTTCATACTGCACAATAGATGTGACATGCGCGAACCTCTGCCAAAACAGTGTTCTAGATTTGGTTTGTAAACTTTGAAGCATGAGCTCACATGCAGTCTTGTCTACAGGTATTTCAGGATCATGTCTCAGTTGAGCTTGTTCTAGGGAACTGCTGCTGTTAGATTTCAGAGACCCAAGAGCTGGGATTCTCTAATAGGTGTTGCTTGATGTCAGGAGTTGTTTCAAGCCTTTAAATGTCTAAAGCCTTGACACACCAAGGATATCATTAGAATCTATGATTTAAATTAAACACTGGCAGCTGTTAGAGTTATTTTGTAAAATAAAAATAAATCATTGTTTAGTTACCCCGTTGGAGTTCATGTTTCCTGCTTAGCACCTTAGCAGACTTAAGGTTTGTGCACTGTGAGAAGTGATAAAAAAGCCAAGTTACCTCTTGAAAGGCCTCTAAATGACTTGAACAACCCAAGTATTCCTTCAGAAGTTAGGTCCAACTGACTTCAGTGGGGCTTACATGGATTTAACTGGGCATAGAATTACTGCCTATGGTAACAATTTCTTAAGAGGTGGCAGCAAAAACTATCAAGCATCTTGGTGTCTATGTGTAATATGTAAATGGCAACTAAAGATAATGCATCGTACAACTGATGGAGTGTACTCTCATTCCTATAGGTATAACCTATAATTAATCTGTCTCATTTTCAGGTGCCACAAGTCTCCTTGCTAACATTGTCCAAGGCAAGGAAGGTTGTGCTTTTAAATCCCATTGAATTCTCTGGAAAAATGAAATGCTAGAAAAAGTAATCTTGTGAAGACTTGTTCTTGCTGTCTCAGTCCCACTGTATTCAGCAGAGATTTATCCCAAGAAAATGTATATAAGTGCAGTGTAAATCTGATTGAAAGAAATGGTGCTTAACATTGGTTGGACTGTACTCATTACCTCAATGAGCTAGCAATAAAATTTGGACCTCAGCCCCAAACCAAGCTGAAAGACACACATGCACACACATTTTTGATTCTTAGGTAATGGTATAATGTTCTTTTAGAATACTGGGTAAGCAGCTGTCTGGGGTTTTTCCAGCTCTGCTCAGTATGGCTTTGCTAATGGAGGAGGGGGAGGATCAGAATGCCATTTTTTAAAGAAAAGGTTGAGTGACACCATCTCAAACAATGGCTCAGACTGGAGCAGGAAAAGAAAATAACTAATTTGTTGCAGGATATATGGCACAAGCTATGGTCCTGAGCTTTTGGCAGAAGGGTAATTGAGAAATCATATAAAATGTCCCTAATGGCTTGGGGTCATTACAGGACACAGTCAACTCACGTAAGTGGCGATTTCAAACCGTTGTTGCCATCTTTTTTTTTTTTTTTTTTTTTTTTGGCTTATTAAAATAGTTTGAGAAACCTGAGAAACTGCTGTCATGCCATGCTGCTCTGGCTCTATCCAACACAAATGCTTTCAGGGATGGAAGTACTTATTTTTATCCAGATCCAGAGCACCTGCATGTGCGAACGTATGCCTGATGTGCACACGTGGAAGTAATAGCGCCATGGCCATTTTTCCTTTTGCATATGTGGCAACGATTTCAAGTGTTGGGAGTGTGTTCCTTTAAATGTTGGTAAGTTTCAGAAGAGTAGGGGGGGTCAAAGGGGGGAATGAATGAGTGAGTGAGCTGATTGGTGGGTGAGTGAGAGGATGTGGGCGGAGCTTGGAAGAGCAAGAGGAGAGTTAAAAAGGAAAATATTTGGTACGAGTCAGTTGTAGTCAGTCAGCAGTTTACAGAATGTGAAAAAGCAGCCTTCTTTTTAGAGTCTCATAGAATGCTGTGAAAAGTATTTAGGAAAGAAAAGAAGTAGAGTAGAGGACCTATTAGTAATGAGGGAGAGCCAAAACCTAATATTATCAAGTATTAACAGGGTGTGTGAGATAGAAGTTAACACAAACCTGAGAGCAAGGGAGAGAGATTAAACAGATAAATAAAGACTGGTCAAAGTACATTCAGAAGAGAAAGGTTGATTTCACTGGTCTTCAAATTTTGGGAAATTATTAACCTCAGAGATAAAATGTGCTAATGCTTACATATTTTGATTAGATGAATTAGAAAACAGGTGATAAAGGTGCTGGTTGGCTAAAGTTTTCAAGATATTTCACAATAAAGATTTATATACAGGTGAGTATATTTGCCTACAAGGGAGGGAGGTGTCTGATGATCATGATGCCTCGTAATTTCTCAACAAAGTACTGTAGAACAGTGAAAATGGTACCACATGGAGGTGTATAAATTTATCTTCACTCTGAGACTAAAGATTATTACCTAACTAATTTTTATTGCAAGGTACATTTGGCTTGGTCAGATCTATGCATCATAAAGTTACATCTGGTGGCTTGTGAAAGTGTCATTGCCTAATATTTCCAAGGAACAGTTGCGTGATATTTTCCCTCAAAAGCCAAGGTTCCTTGAAATCGTAAACAACGCAGATAACTTCTGCTACATTGCATCTCAAAAGTGCAGTATGTCGGCAGTGGTAAAAAAGGCATACCACCTATATTTTGAATGCAAAATAGGGGATCAGGACAAGAGTTGGGCCCCTCATGATTGTTGCATTGCATATGCAACTTATCTGTGTCATTGGCTAAACAAGAAGAGAAAATCCATGCTTTTTGCAGTCCCAGTGGTGTGGAGGGAACCCACCAATCATAGCAGTGACTGCTATTTTTGCATGGTTCCCCCAACTGGAAAAAGGATCTCAAGAAAGAAGTGGACTGTGGAATATCCAAACATTCCATCTGCACTGCGTCCTGTACCCCATGGTGAGGACTTGCCAATTCCAGATCCACCAGAATCCTACTCTCTAGACTCAGATGATGATAAAGATGAAGAGCAGGATGCAGCTGATCTGGGGCAGTCAATGTCAGTGGATCTAAACTTTTGCCCACCGTATGCTCCTGAACCACATCTAATTTCACAGAGAGAACTAAAAGACCATTCTCATTGCTATATCACATTTTGCAGAAAAATTATTATTAGAGCATTTCTAGTTATGGAGTTATGAAAAGTTATGGAGCATAATCTCACATCCCCCTCATAATTTTGAATTATTTTGATGCAATTTGACCTGGAGCTGTATCTTGGAAATTGGAGCCAATTAACACTTGGGACTTACTTTTCCTTTATTAGTGACCCAATTCTGGTAAAATTTAGCTACTTTCATTTCTACTTTCATTTCTTGTAGTCCAGTGTTTGAGAGTGAGGAGTGTTTGTGAAGGGAAAGAGGCAATAACTCAGTCAGAAGTTATCAATGCACTGTCTTATTCGCTGTCTCACTAAGGAAATAAGTTATAGAACATCTTTAAATCTATCTTCCTGTACAAATAAAGTTTTACTGTATTTTGTCCATTGTTAACCCAGAGTCATAGGCTGTTTCAAATACCAGGGACTCATCCTCAGGAGCACATGGTCTAACGAAGGAGCCTTATAACCTAGGCACAATACTGTGGGAGAGGTTAATTAATAAGATTGGAATTAAATTCCTAGTGGCAGTAGTACATACCCAGAGAAAAAGAGAGAAATATGAAGAAAGCTACAGACACACTATATCCAAATTATACAAGAGTACTTGTGACACATGGGCTTCCTCCCTAACCCAAACTATGAAGCCTTTGCTACTGAGGAAGAGCTTGTTAATTATTATTGAAAGAAACAACAAGCAGATTTCATCACATTAATTGCTACACTAATCCCTTCCTACTCTGATTAAAAGCCTTCCCTCATAGGCTCTTAACTTTCTTCACACACTCCTCACACTAATTGACAGACTGTTTCTTTCCCTCAAATGAACTCAGCAGTTTTTTAGCAGCCTGGTATGCTAATGTCACTCGAAAGCAGCTTCTCCCCTGCAGGGTCTAGGGCTAAAATGGGAATAAGCCTCCTTTTGGTGCCAGTAGGCATTTTAGCAGTTTGAGAAACTGTCCTAAGAACTATCATGAAATGGCTGCAATGGGAAGCAAGACGAAGCACAAGTACGCTTCCCAAATCTGAGTACAAGGCAGAGGGGGTGGTTCTGAGCCCCATTGCACTTGACCACTTTGAACCCAGAGTTTTGAGCATCCATGGGAATTAGTTCACAGTAATCTCAATTGCCAATGGGAAAATTAGTACATTTATAGCATGCCTTGCCCCCCTCTTCTGAATTTTTACAGTGGAACAAGAAGGGCATCTTGACAGGTGACAAGAAAGTTGTGCAAGGGTTTGCAGGTTCTTGCAGGCACCATGTTATGAACCCCTGCAGTAGACTGTATGTATTCTTCATTTTATTAGGGACGTTCGTATCCTAACTTTCTTCTGTTATGGAGCTTAAAGTGTCATAGCTGTGTATCTATTAAAAATGAGAGAATAGTTTTGATTACTTTTTTGTCCCAGTACTTGGTGCAACTTGAAGTCTGTTTAGTATTTAGGAAGGACTAACTTAATCTAGTAATTCTATTTATATCCAGTGAGCTATAAATGCAATGAAATACACATTCTTCCTCTTGTGGGGGATTCTGAGGAAGTCATTTTTCACCTGTAGCTCTCCGATTTTCCAATTTTTTTTTTCTCTTTCAGTTAAAAAAAAATCAGTTAAGAGGAAGAGTCAGAGGTTGTTTCCAGTTTTTACATTGTGAAATCACACTGCCTCAGTGCTGGATTAAATTACAGCACGAAATACAAAAACATAGAAACAAACTGAGTGAGTCAGAAGGGGCACCCTGAGCCATCTAGTCTGATCCTCGGCTCTGGCCAGCTCAGCTCATGACATACCTACCATGTGCATGTCCAGTTATTGTAAAAAAAAGACTGATGAAATCAGCAGCTGGAATTTATTCATCCATCAGGAAATGTTTGCCAGAAGTAAAATGTCTTTTCATGAAAAGATGGAGAAAGTACTGGGAAAGCATGTTATCAGTTATATGTACAGTAACTGTTTTATACGTTGTTTTATATGATTGTAAACCAGGCAGACAGCCAGGTAGGACGGAATATTTATTTATTTAGAATATTTCTATGCCGCCCCATTCGCCGAAGCCTCGGGGCGGCTCACAAATATATCAATTAAAATATTATACAATAAAAATATAAAACAAGTTAACAATATAAAATAAGCCGCCCTGGCCGAAGAATAAAAAATAAATAGTATTAGTAGTTAAAATGACGTTTGAATAAAAAGGTCTTTGGCTGGCGCCGAAAAACAAATAAGGACGGCACCAGGCGGATCTCTCTGGGGAGCGCATTCCATAGATTGGGCGCCACTGCGGAGAAAGCCCTCCTCCGAGTATCTATCCTCCTAATTTCCTTCACGGAGGGTTCCGGGAGAAGGGCCTCTCCCGCAGATCTCAGGGGGCGGGCGGGCATATATGGACGTAAGTGTAAGCGCTCCTTCAGGGAATAGCAGTCTATAAATAAACACACACACACAGTCGGGACCCAATCTTGTAAAATTCCCTGAATGAATCAGGGTAATGGTATGATACGTGCCCAGGTACAATGCTAGAAAGATACTGGGGAGCCCTGACCACGTATTAGGCACCTTCAGGTGATACGGGAGAGCAGGACACCCACTTGCAACAGCCAGGCTTCTTGCCCCACCGCCCCGTGAATTGCAAGCTGACCTGCAGCTCTGCAAAACAGCCGCTCCCGCACGCTAGACCCCTTGAACTACAACTCCCGGCATGCCTGTGTTTTCGCCTTGTCGGCTGCTGCTTATGGGCGCTGAAGCGCAAAGCTTCTGGGTTGCGGGAAGGCGGTGTGCTAGCATTGCGCCGCCGCCAGAGAGCATAAGGCTTAGCAGCGCCTCCCCTTCCCACCCGTTTGGAAGGCGCCGAGCCTGCGGGAGAAGCGTGGCCGCCCGAGCTGAGCGACTCTAAGGGTTAAGGAGAGAGGGGGGAGGAGGTCCAGGAGGGAGGAATTGCCATTGCTCTGGCCCTTCCGTTCTCCTGCGCCCCAGCTCCGCTCCAGGGTTTAAGCCTAAATAAATATATAAATGGGGGATTTGAACGTCAAGGGGAGAGGATTTGCTCCTGCAAGGCTGGAGGTTCTGTGCGGTGCAGCTACAAAGCGGAGCTGTGAGTTGATGGGCTCATCATCTAGCATGGGCAAAGGCAGGCCAAGCCTTATTACAGCGCTGGACCATTCAGTGATGGTCCAGAGCATACTACTCTCTCTCAGCCTCTGCCCCACCGTCACCTCTGTCATTTGGGGGTATGAGAAAAAGCATCAGTATTTGCCCATATAAAAACTAACATAACGATTAGTTTAATGCTCAAGGAAAAGGTAGAAAACCCTCACTGGTATCTAAGAAAAACCTCAGAGACTATCTTGTTAGAACAGATCGATACACTTGACCACAGTGCAAAAAAGCCTAGTTAGTTTGCTTGTGGGATCAGAAACTACAAGGCAAAGCTGCCGTGCCTTAGTGGTACAAGCATGTGGTTTATACGCAGAAGGAACTCGGTTGCTGGCCTAATGATTTGTTTGGGAGGGCAGCTCATAATGCTTCAGATGTTTTGGCTTACAACTCCCATCAGCCCTAGCTAATGTAGTCAGTTTTGATGGATCATGGACCAATCATATACTGTCGTATACTGTAGACCAATCATATGAAAGTCCACATGTGTCCCCCCCCCCACCATACAAGGCATCTCTGTACCCACCCACTCTGTTGTCAAGTGTTTTCTTAACTTTATATTGCCTCAAAAGCTCTCCTGTGTGTTATCTCAGAATCTACCTTTCAGCACTGATGGAGCCAGTTACTTAGAATATACTTTTATACCTTATGGTGCTTCCATAATTCACACAATCCTCATTATGGAGACAAAGCCTTGACTCAATGGAATGCTCTCATATATGGCCAGAGTCAAAAACTCCTTAGAAGCACTTTTAGCCCTGAAGTTGCCCTCTTTGTTGTGGTTCCTCTGATGTTTGCTTAAGCTGGATGTACAGGTTATTCCACAGACATCCCACAAGAATAAAGTTACTCCTGTAGGGAATGCATTCCTAGAAAGAAAAAAGGCTCTCCGCCTCACAAAATGTTGGAGAAGAAAGAGTAATAGAGGATTCTAAGGCAGTTTGAATCCATTAGATTTTGGCTGAGGAAGCTGGGTGGAATGGTGGTGAAGTGAGGAGTCCCCAAAGGCTGAAAAGGGGCTAGTCACAACAAGCAGGGGTTATGATTAATGAGGAAATGTTGATTTGTTGTTTAATTGCCCCCCACCCCATAGCAGTGGTTGGAAATATCTAAATAAATCTTTGTAGAGAATGGTTACTTATGTGTACCTTTTGATATAAAATCAAACAGCAGTGCCCGGCTCCCCTTGCCCAGGAAGAACTAGAACCTTTCTACCAAGTTCTCTGTTCCTGGGAAAAGCAGTAGCACTGGAGGCTCCTTTATTTTATTTTTTTTCTTTCAGAAATGGAGGCTCACAGCCTGAGGAAGGTGGTTACTACATTGTTGCAGCACTAATTCCCTCTGGAATGCTTAGAAGTGCCTCTTGTTATCAGTTCCAGCTACTGGCTATCCAGCTTCCATTACTCACACTGAAACATTGTGGCCAGCTAGCTTACAAATCGATGAGAACAGCCCTGAAGAGATTATCCTGTTCTGATGGAATCATCTCTACTTGCATGTCAAAACCCATACCTGGGATCTATTAAGATTCATGTCTTATTTGTCTTGTCAATGCTCACCACTCATACCACTGTAACCTTGTGGAATATCCTCTCTGCTGTTAACTTACATTGCTCTGTTTATGCCTGCATTGTTTTTCACAATGTACCCATTCTTCCCTCATCATCAGCCTCACTACTGTGAGACTAACAACCTATAAAAGATTCTGTATATGCTCAGGGAACTTATAGTTAGTGGGCATAGTGACTACTATTGGTAGTGCTGTTGTAGTTTTGTCTCTGTCAAGGGGGTTCCAGGGTGAGCTTATCAATAAACTACTGAGATTTGAGTGTGGCATCACCCATGTAGATCTGAGTGTACATTCTCCTGTTCTGCTAATCTGGGATTTTCTGATGCAGTCCACAAGTTTTTTTTTTTTTTTTGACAACCCTAGTCTATAAATTTGAAATAGAATGCTTTTTGTTGAATGTGTCTATGCTAGGACATGACCACTAGCCTCATAGATATAAAAGGCCAAAGAAACAGCAAACCAAAAAGCCCTTTCTGAACAATACAACTCCAGCAGCCCTTACAAGCCTGGCCAGTGGCCACAACTTCTAACATTCCTGACCATTGACTAGTCCAAAACATCTGGAGGCCACTTTGTTGGGAAAGGCTCCACTAATTCAATTTTGAATGGACTAGACTAACCTGATGGCAGACAAGAGAAAAGTTTTCCTGCTGTTTGCAAGATGCCAGGTACAGAATCACTTAGAGCAAAGGATGTGGCTAAGTGTTTGCTAAACAGGTAGAGAAAATTGTTCATGGGGTTCTTATTGTACATGAATATATGGCGCTTTAAGTATATAAAGAGTGGTTCCAGGTAGACAGCTCCTAGCACTACCATTTCAAAGACATTGCACAGCTTTTCCTTTTCTCTTTAACAGTTTTTTTTTTTCAGAAAAAAAAGATGGAAGAAACAGTAGAAATATTCCACCAATGAGGCTGGGTTGCATAATAAAAACCTCATCTGGAAGCACCCAGTGTTTAAAACTGGTGCTTGCAGAGTGATGGTAATACTATGCTTGCTGTGAATTGCATTCTTCCCTGGCCTTCTAGATCACTGTATGGAGGAAGGAGCTGCTAGTAAGCACCGCACAGGATGGACTGGGGTGTGTAAGGAGATAGTGAAAGGATAATATTTTGAGGTGGGAGCTGGTTGTTGAAAGGAAAAGGAGAAGAGGTATGGAGCAGAAACAAATTAGTGAAATATCTTTGTAAGACATATAAGAACATATTAAGGGCCTGAACGACCAATGTTCTGTCTAGAGAGCTCTGCTTCTGACTATGGCCAAGATGCCCTACTTTATTTGAAGGTGTCTTCTGTTGGAAGGACTGTCCAATCCATGTCCAGTTTGAAGATAAGGAACCAGAAGCAGGGAGGGACCTTTAACTGGACTACAGAATGGGAAGGCACATCACCCAGGGCACCTAAGGAAGCCCACTTGGCCACCGTCTGCCCCACTATAGTATTGCATATTGTACATCTATCTAAATTATAGCTATCATTTCTGAATTACATGAGCATGTGCAAATGTGTGTCTTCTTGTGTGGTGACACATGGCTTTGGCAATATATAAATGGTCCACAGCTGATGGGCCATTTAAAGTCAATAGTCTTTAAATAATTGTTTGTTTTGTTGCCTCTTATTGCTGGGACAAGGCTGGGAAAGACTGCCAGCTTGGACCACCTGCATGGGTCATTTATGCTAAATGTCTCTTAAGTGCTAACCTTGCAGTACATTTGCTTTATGGTGTCCCATAATTTTAATTGTATGGGCCAGTGGATTAATTGCTCTGCTTAGCAGTCTTGTGGTTGCATGAAGTGGCCTTTTGGGTACCTTTCAGCTCTGTAATATTTTTTGATTTACTGTGAAGAAAACTAAAGCCTTGTCTCTGAAAAACTGTGTCCATTCCCATCCCTTAATTGTTTGGGAAGTTTTCAAATCCATGGACTTGCAGATTCCCATAGAACATTTTTCATGTTTCCCTTCACTTGGGTTTTCCATTGAGTTTAAGAAAAAAGCACACACATTAGAACATCCAAAGGAGAATATTTTAACACTGTTTTAACACTCTGATCCCATTTAAAGCAGAGAAAAAATGGCCAGCCTTTGGATGGAAATCCTATATACACACACACCTGGGATTAAATCCCACTGAACTCAATAGGACTCAATCCAAGCAGACATACATATGATTGCATTCCTAAAGCATGGATTGTTTCCAAGCATAGTCCTCCATTACACTAGAAAAAAACAACAAACATTTGAGATTTTTCCTACTCCAAAGTGTTAAGTTTTTATTTTTAAGTCTTTATTCTCCTTTTCCTTGTCAATTCTGAGACTTGCACATTTGGTAAATGCAGAAACAAAGCAGAAACTGGGACAAGTTGCAGGCTGTGCAATTTTTCAGCAATATATGTTAAGACAAAATCAACATGGAAATGGACCCCTGCTACATGTCAGCAACCACACCACTATCGGGAGGAGTGTGGCTCAGCAGCAAAGCACATTTTGCATGCAGGCCCCTGATGAGTCCCCGGCATCTGCAGGTAGAGCTAGGATGGACTTTTGCTTGCAACCTTGGAGAGCCGGTGCAAGTCAACATTGGGTGAAGCGGACCAGTGCTCTGACTCAGGAGAGATTTCCTATCGTCCCAGTTTATATCTCTGGATGCACATATATAAAACCAGACTTCCCAAGTATGACATCTTAAATAGGTAAACATGATTCATTGACTTAGTCAGATTTACCATTGCTTCACTTTAGCATGGTTTCTTTTCCTTAGCAAAAACCCTCCAAAAGGTCATTACTTTTTCTGTAGATGTTTTGGGTCAGCTTGAAGGACATTTGTGTGTTTTTCAAACTGATGGAATTAAGGCAACGTATTTTCAAAGTGGAACCACGTGTGAGGTTTTTTGCTTTATTTTTTCTTACTTCCTGGCAAATTCTGTTTCCTCCATTCCCCAACTTCTCCAAAAGGGAATTGCCCCTCATGCTGAAAGGGGTTTCCTACCTCTTATTTAAGCTTTAAATCTGCCTTGACTGACACGAGAGGCAAGCCAATCAACATGACAGCCTAGTTCTGAGAGATGTTCTCTTCATGATTGAGATGAATCAGGCCTTTGGTTTCCAATAAACCTCAGAGGAAGGATGTATGCCAAACATATGGTGAGAACAGTTCTACAGCAAGTTTATTGTTATAATCTGTACAGCTTTATCTGTAATAAGGGCATGCAATATGGCTACTCCTCTTAAGTACAGCTGGAAGACTGAGTCTGACTGAAACAGACCCAGGTTCTCCAAGGGGAACTGAGTTTGCTCCTTTTATTTTTTCCCATTAAGGATGCAGTCCAATTAGGAAGTAAGAAATTGACATCAAGGGGATTTTCTTTTGAGTAGACCTGCAATGAATAATGTGCAAGACTGCTGTTTCTTCAGCCTAGCTAACATCAGTGTTCAATCAACAGGCAAACAGAAACTCTAACTCATCTGGATTAGCATATGCAATTAAATCATTTTCTTTGTTTCTTTGTTAGGCTAATAACCAGACAAGTAAGGATAAGAATCAGCCAAGATAATATAGAGGATGGAGCTATAAAGACTGGATCTTGTCCAAACCAAAAGCTCAACAGAGTCAGACCTGCTTAGTACTTGGATTGTGTTGGTGGTGGGGACTGGGTGATGGTCAGGTGTATGATGGAGAAGAGGTATAGTGCAGGGACTTCATGCGGAAACTGTACCAATTCCTTTTCCATGTTTGAAGGTGCCTGACTCCCATCAGGATTTTCTGGGGGAAAAGTCTTACAAGCAAGCTACAAATGCAGCAGGAGGCATGCTTTCTGGGTCTTACTGTTTAGCATCTGACAAACATGCTCTGTATGGGTTACAGCAGAACTTAGATCAATGGTTGTTTTATGTAATGGCCAGTAGGGAAAGCAAGGGTTTTGAAACAACTTTCCAAAGTCTTAAAAGTTTTGGCACTGTGGATATTTTCAGGGATTTCCAGTTTGTCTTCTATCCATGCTTAAGGGGTTCCCATTTCCTTTTGGTATTCTCAGGCTGGTGATACCTGCATGCTTCCAGAGATTCCAGCAAAACACACACAAGTCTCTGCAAATTCACTCTATCAGTGCAAGAGCTGGTGACATAGATATGGCCTCCTTCAGTGAATGGATGGAAGATGCCTCTCTCCTGGTAGATGTTCATCTCTCATCTGCATCCAAGCCATTGCCCCCTCCCAGTCTCTCAATTAGTGTTGTCTGTGGAAGCGTCAGAGGTGTCTTTCACCAAACAGACGGTGTCATCTTCAGGGTTTGCTGTGGGTGCAACTTGCTCTCTTCCTCGGGAGTACATCTCTCGAATGCCATTAACCATATCGGATCCCACTGTGATATTCTCCATAAATACTTCTGCAAGGGGAAAAGAGTGAATGAACAGACTGAGCCCCCGAATGATCTCAAAATGCCGCCATTCCACTGTAGACCAGCTTCCCCTCCTTTCTGCTGGAACCTTCCTGCTACCTCCCACTTAATAGCACTTATCCTTAAAGATGGTCTGCCTGTCCAGATTTCAAAAAATGCACACTTTAATCATGTAGTAAGTGGAACCAGCAACAAAAATAACCTACTCTCTTCTCACCTTCTAGACATAGTGTATCTCCTGCCCTCTATTTATCTTTTCCAGGTGTCATTCAACATATTTGAAATATTTTTGTGGGGTTACTTCGGCAAGCATCAGGGTTGCCCTGAGCATTCATCTTTGTTTCTCAGAAACCCTGTTTTTGTACCATTTCTGACAGCAAACATTCACTGGAGTTTCCCAGTGATGGCAGGACTTAAAGTCAAGCATGGTCAGGCTAGCCTTTAATTGGATGTAGCTAGAACCTGATGGGTAGTTCCTGCCATGGTTCTGTTGGACCTGCCTGCTGCTGCAAGACCGGAGAGATACTGGAGGGCACTTTAACTCCTGGACAAGCGGGCAGGTCCCAACAAGTTAGGGAATCACCTCCTGTCTCTTCCTGTTGACGCTGGTGATTACACATTTGGAATCCACTGTGTGTGTGATCCTGCAGAGGCCAAGGATCTAGGTAGCTCTTTTGCCAGTTCAGGTTTGAAATACAACAGGGAAGTGTTTCACTATGTCCCTTTGAACTGATGACTATTCTTGCTTTCTTTAAAAGATCTGCATTAGTGCCAGCTTGTTTCCAAGCGCATTTCAAAGTGCATACTTTGAGCTTTAAACCCCCAAATGCTTGGGCCTGAAGGTGTTCTGTTGGAGCCCTTGCTTCCAGTGCCTTGGTTTCTGATTATTCTTTTCTTACCTGTTTGTACTACTGCAACATTTTTGTGCAATAAATAGTTGCATGCCTTTTGTTGGCTCTAGTTGAGGGGGCTGCTCTGTGAATTTTGGTGGTAGTTTAGTCTGGACACTGTGGTGCTCTCCAGAGATATCACCAATTTGATTGTGTTAAGTGTTGGGAAAATTTGAGTAAATCCTGTCTGAAAAGCATTACTCATGTGTGCCTTTGCATTGTGGGATCAAATCCTGTCTTCCTTCTCAAAACCAAGCTGTCACTGTTTAAAATGGCATTTCCCTGCTCCTTTCTCTCACCTTTAGCTGTAGGCTACAGCAGACAGGCCATTTTAGCCCAAATATCCATTGTAAATAGTCATTGTTGGAATTCAGTTTACAATAATCTTTTGATAGCCCAAAGGGCTTCATGTGCCCTGATCATGCAGAATGTTTAGATAGGGGTCTGAGCTTATCATGAATAGTTTCTAGTAGCTTGAATTTGCATGTCTGAGCAGACCTGGAGATGGGTTCAAGTTACTCAACTAAAGTGTCAATACAGACAATTATAAATATTGTAATTCATTGTTACAGTGTGATTGACATTTCTTTATCTGTTCTGTATGTGGTGACCTCAGAATCTTATTGTAATCTGCATTCTGTCATCAATTGCCCTGTACCTGTGTACCTATAAATGCCCTGTAGTGGTATTGAAGCTTTGCAGCAGAGTTCATCTCTGCCTGCCCAGTAATGCAGCCTGTATTATCATGAGTCAACCACGGGAACCTGGGATAGACAATAAAGACATGGAGGTTCATAACGATTGATCTTTCCTACAACCCCAAGTTTTATTCCCTCTTCTCAAATTGAGATTCCAGGATTCTGACATAAGCAGCATTGTTTACAAAAGAAGAACAAGGTGGAGGTTGTGTGGTTGCATGCATAATCCAGTTAATTATTTTTATAGAAAGAAACTGGTTATGATGGTTGAAGAAAGGTGGGAAAATGGCTTAAATTTTGGAAGCTGCAGAGCTCTTGATCCAATAACAACTTACATAGCATTTCAGAACACTGCAATAACAATAGCATCTGTGCTAGTGCTAATTTTTCTGCTAAAAACCCAAACCAAATAACCTGAAGAAGGCGATCTAATTAGGACAGGAAACAGTTATTAGGGGAGGACTGTGCAAACTGCTCTGCAAATATTTGGTGGTGCAGTCAGATTCAAAGATATCCAATTCAGTGATCAAGGCTGGAAACTGTGTTGGCACAACCTTACCTCTTCTACAACGGAAAGGATTCACTGAAATTTTCATTTTCTTCCATCGCAGGTACAAGAAGACCCCACCAATAATCAAGGCAATCGCTAAGAGACTCAAAACCACAGCAGTAGTTTTACCTGAGCCTGTGAAGTCAGAAGAGGACAGTAGTTGAAAGGGAGAACTTTTGTTCAGCTTGCTTCTCTACACATAAGTGATCATGACGAAGTCATGTTAGTACCTGGCTTTCCCTCGCACACTGCTCCTGCATAGGTGCCGCAGATGCACTTATTGGGGCCTGCTGGGGAGGCCTGGCATTCACTTAAAGATGCTTCTGATCCAGTGCATTTCATTTCTTCCAGAAAGGCCGGGCCTGAACTCAAGCCATATTGGTTGCCCTTTTGGGCGGACAGTGCTGAACCACAGCCCAGTTGCCGACATACTACTGTGGCCTCTTTAAGGCTCCACCCAGAGTCACCAACAGAGGACCAGGTGTTGTTATTCTTCAACTCCACCCGGCCGGCACAGGAATGGGGTCCATTGGCCAGCCGCACATCCATATGACCTGCAGAACAAAGGCAGACAGTCACATGCTATTCCTTGGTGATGTGATGGACCTTCTCAGCGTTGGCATCTTGACAGTGCAATGGGCTCCCAAAGGAAGCTCTTCTGGTTTTTCTTTTCATGTCTTCTCAGCACCAGCCAAAGTGTTTAGAATTTTCCTGAAGGCAACAAGTGTCTCTCCCCACAAAGAGAAGCCCCTTAGTTCTGTAGCATTCCTTAGTTATACAGCCATCAGATATGCCCCAGTTAACAAATACCTGCTTGCTCTGATGTTGATTTACAAAAGGCACACACTCCCTCTTATGTCAAAACACAGTGTGAGATGCAACAGACACAGACCATATCCTGGGTTATCCTAACCAGGTGTGATTCACTACCTCCTGAGTCTTCTAAAAAATGTGTACTAATTGCCATTCTCAGCATATGCATTTACTTACCCACCAGGCCTAGACAACTGGAAATATTCAAAGCTTGAACATCTACTTCTTACATTCCTCCTGACATACTTTGGTGCTTTTTCAACACAACCTCACTTTTTCTCAGTCTGCCATCTTTTTGCTGCTGCATTTTAAAATATCCTTTTATTTCAGAATGTATATTGTACATGTCTTTCTTTTGTTTTATACTTGATAGCTGTTCTTGCATTTCTTTAGTAACACAGCTCCAAAGGCTCTTTGTTAAGGTAAGTAAGACATATTTAACAATGACAGGTCCTAAAAGCAGGAGCATTCTTTGGCTGATCCAGGAGTCTCTCTTGCCAAATAGGTCACCAGAGTAGCTTCAAACATCCTAGTGTTCAGATTCATGCAGTGTGACAGCTTCTGCTGCAATTGTTTAATTACTGATTTGTTCATTTATAACTCCTGATTATCCAAAGAATATGCAAAATATATTGCACAACAATATACACACTGGTGTGGTGAGAGTGTTGAACTGGGGACCTAGGAGAGCTGGGTTCCAGTTTCCATTCTGCCATGAATGGGAACTAGACCTTTGGGCCAGTCACTCACTGTCAGACTAACCTACCTCACAGGGGTGCTGCTTTGAGGATACAGTGGAGGAATGTAAGCTGCCATGGGTTTCTCTCATGCAGAAAAAGGCAGGATATAACTCTTGGATATATACCTCATGGATCTTTGCCAAGAGGACTCTGCTTTTTACAATGGCTAGCTAAAAAGAGTTGACTCAGTCTACATTTTCTAATTTTGAAATTTATAAAATTTATAAACTGGATGTGCTACTGATGGGTCATTTGTTACTTTGAGTAAAACAAAGACAATCTTTTTAAATCAAAATGAATAAATTGAAGTACACAAGGCAATCTTTCACAACCATATCCACTTGGGGCTCATTTAGCATGCAAGCAGGCAGATGCAAATAAATTTCTGCTGGATCTTATATGAGTAGCTGTAGTATTCTGCAGAACTACTGCAAGCCATGCGATGCAGTGGGGGAAAGGTGGGTTGGAACAAGCATTTCTTTACTTTTCCCACACTGGATTCCAGATGTGTTTACAAAGGTAGATCAGGAGCCTGGGGCAGGGGATTTTGAGCAGAGAAACAGCCAATGGTGAAGCAACTAAGCATCCTTCCCTGTGTCCGGTTCCTTTTACTGATTTTATTGCATTTCAAAGCTGAGGCTTTGCTAGAAACGTTTGGCTCTAGCAAATAGCTCCCCTTCCCCACTATGTTACCTGAACATATCACCCCAGCATCCTCTGAGTGGTCACAGTCATGCTCTCCAATGGTACGTCCCCTGCAATCTTTGAGGGAGGTTTCGGTCCCTGTGCAATTCACGTCATCCAGAAAGATGGATCCACCGCCCCGTCCAAAATGTGCTCCATGTGGGGCTTCCAAAGCAAAGCCACAGTTCAGCTGCTTGCATACCACACTGGCATCTGGAAGGCCCCAACCGTCATCACACACAGTTCCCCACTGCTGCTGGTGGAAAACTTCAACTCTCCCGGCACAGGAGTGTGGACCACCTTCCAGTCGGACATTAGCCACGTTCAGTGTGGACGCTTCTGCAGAAAGCCCAGGATGAAGAGGATTTAGTACATGTCAGAAGGACTTCCCATCCACTCTAGAGAAGGAAGAAGCACTCTAAGAGCTTACCAGCAGCAGCTTCAGCATGAAACCCTTGCAGTTTCATGGGCTGAGCCCTTGATGCAGGATCTTGCTGAACCAAGTGCAAATAAAATAAACAGGCATGAGGAAAGCACAGTGGTGCCAAGTACTAATTAGTATGACACTAAGGTGCTTTCTGTGGATCTAGCAAGCTCAGGTCTTAGGCAGCTGAAGTGCCACTAGGCTGTTTTTAAAAAGCTCAATGAATGAAGAATGGCAAACCTTGAAGTCAGGTTTCAGAGCAGGTAGGGGAAAGACTGGGCTGCTGATCTTGCTTCCTTAGGCAAATCTAATTGTTTCCCACCCCAGTTCTTATATTTTCTTTAGCTGGTGGGAACACTGCCCCCATTTTAATTTCTTTTCCTGTCATTTTCTTTCTTTCCCTTCTAACATGTAACTATGGCTTGACTGAACAGCTGGTGGGCATCAGAAGACCAGCAATTGTAGCCACTAAAATGCAAGGAATATAATCCACCTGAAAAGCTTTTAAGTTATGTACACCTTGCCAAAAGGGCAGGTGGTAGTTCTCTGCCAAAAATATTTACACTACTATGGCATAGCCAGTGCTGATTTTCTCTTTGTGGCTAGACCTTGTCCGATAGACCAGCCTTAAAACTGGACATGAGTGAGTCTGACTTTACTGAACTGGGTGACTTTTGGCTAGGCACTGATTCTTAGTGTAACCTACCTCTTATGGTTGTTGTGAACATATATGGAGCAGAGGGTCATGTATACCACCTTAGGCAGGTGGAGGAAAAGACAGGATATAAATGTAAATAAAAAAATAAAATCCAGATTATCTGATCTAGAGACACTATCTGTCACCTTCAGAACTTGGTGAGATGGTGAGAGAAGCTGGATGCAACATGGTTGTGCAGGGTGTCAGGAAGAGGACGGCCTGTTCTCTACTTTTCCATCATGACTGATGTAGAAGCATAGGCTTAGGTACATTATTCCCCATTCCTATTTTGCAAGGACCAAGGCCAATTGGAGATTACCTGAACAAACTACTCCTGCATCCTGCCCATGATTACAGCTGTTTCTCTGGTTGTTTGCTCTGCACTCTTGGATGGAATCTTCTGTGCCTTTGCAGTCCATGTCATCCAACCAGATGGAACCTGATCCCTGTCCAAAATGAGCTCCTCGTGGGGCTAAGGTTGCTCTTCCACAGCCCAGTTGCTTACACACAATTTCAGCATCCTTTAAGTCCCAGTTGGTGTCACAGATAGTCCCCCACTCATCACTGTGGGCTGTCCGGATCTCCACTCTCCCACTGCAATGATTAGAACCATTGACCAGCCTGAGATCATCTGGGAAAAAGCAGTAAAGTGAATGACCAAAAGATTAATTTTGCAGAGAGCAAACCCAAACGCTTATGAAAATGTAATGATCTGGATGAATCCTTTCCAGTGAGTTCAGGAAGCTGCCATTCCTTGCTCCTGTAGCCTTTGCTCCACTAGCAGTTGCTCTACTCTGCCTAATGGTAGAGCTGGCCTTGCTGAATCAGACCAAATACATTATCTAGCACAGCACCCTGCTTCCTGCAGTGGCCAAACAGATGCTATAAGAAGTCCACAAGTAGGATGTGTAGGCATTTAGGCCCTTCTGCTCTTGTCACCCACTTCTGAGGGTTGTTGATGGAACCAGGCCTAATGCAGTTGCCTTTCCATCACCACCTCCTTCTAACAGAGGTTTTTGCACCAAAGCAACTTACCTGAACACACAACACCAGCATCTTCTCCATGGTTACAGTCATTGCTTCCCCAAGGCTTGGCCTTGCAAACACCAAGGGACAATTCTGTTCCTGTACATTCCACATCATCCAACCAGATGGGATCAGACCCTCTCCCAAACCGAGCTCCTCGTGGGGCAGATAAGGCATTTCCACAGTTCAGGTACCTGCACACAACTATGGCATCATTTATGTCCCAGTTGTCATCGCACACAGTTCCATATTGCTGGAGATGAAACACCTCCACTCTCCCAGAACACCGATGTGTGCCATTGACCAGTCTCAGCTCCACTGGGTCTGAAATGGAAGGAGATACAGAAATGCTACAAGGCTGTGCACATTTCAAGAAGAATCCCAAGGAAGATAAGTAGAATTTCTATTTTCTTTATGATGATTTTGGTTGTTTCATTTCATTTTCCTGATTAACATGTCCACGTAGAAAAAGGAGGGACAGATGGCTGACACCTGTCCCTCTTTCTGGTTCTTCCCCCAGCCAGAGGGTGCCAGGTAGCCTTGTCAACCACCCCTCAGGCCTGACGGTGCTGCTGCTCAATGCCAGGTCGGTCAATAATAAATCTTCCCTCATCCATGACTTGATTGTGGAGGAGGGGGCTGACCTGGCTTGCATAACGGAGAACTGGGCTGGAGAGGGGGGGATGTTGCCCTCTCTCAACTGTGCCCGCCTGGGTATCTGGTTCAGCACTGTTCACACCCAGAGGGGAGGGGAGGGGGGGTCGCTTTGGTTTACCGAGCCTCCATCTCTCTCACGGGACTTCCGGTCTCTTCAAGGCCAGGGCTGGAGTGCCTCTACTTGGTGTTGGGTGAACGAGACAGATTGGGGATTCTGTTGGTGTACCATGCACCCTTCTGCCCAACAGTCTCCCTATCTGAGCTGACAGAGACCGTCTCGGACCTGGTGTTGAGGACCCCCAGGATGCTGGTCCTGGGGGACTTCAAGCTCCATGCTGAGTCTGGTCTGACTGGGGCGGCTCAGGACTTCATGGCCTCCATGACGGCCATGGGGCTGTCTCAACATGTCTCCGGCCCGACCCATGAACGTGGACACACTCTGGACCTGGTTTTCTTGACAGGGCAGGAAGAGGGTGACCTGAGGGTGAGAAATTTATGTTTGACTCCCCTATCATGGTCAGATCACTTCCTGGTGAGGTTTGTGCTCAAGAGCGACCTCTCCCTCTGTAAGGGTGCGGATCCAATTGTGTAGGTCTGCCCCCGGAGCCGGATGGATCCGGATGGATTCCTGAAAGCCCTGGGGGAGTTTCCGGCTGACAAGATTGGTGCTCCTGTCGAGGCTCTGGTTGAACTGTGGAACAGGGAGATGACCAAGGCTGTGGACACGATCGCTCTTAACTGTCCTCTCCCACCGGGCAGAGCCTGCTCTTCCCCTCGGTATACACCTGAATTGTGGGCGATGAAGCAGGTTGGGAGACGGCTAGAGCGTAGGTGGAGGAAATCACGGGATGAATCTGACCAAACACACTTGAGAGCCCACTATCGGGCCTATGCTGTGGCAGTGAAGGCGGCGAAAAAGAAGTTTTTTTCCGCTTCCATTGCCTCCTCACAATGCCGTCTGGCAGAACTTTTTCGAGTGGTGCAAGGCCTGGTTCGCCCGAGTCCTAAGGAAGATCCGGTTCCACCCTCAAAGGCCCGCTGTGATGACTTTGCCAGGCATTTCAGGGAGAAAATCATTCAGATTCGTCACGAGCTGGACTCCACTAATGAATCAGAGATTTCTGGGGAGATGCCAATGCTGCCGTCTGGTCCAGAATTATTGGATGAATTTCAGTTATTGTGGCCCGATGATGTGGACAAGGTGCTTGGACGAGTACGTCCCACCACTTGCCTATTGGACCCTTCCCCGTCTTGGTTAATAAATAATTCCAAGCACGGGATTGGGACCTGGATCTTGGAAGTGGTTAACGTTTCTCTGAGGGAGGGTCGGGTGCCTGCCCCTTTAAAGGAGGCGGTAGTCCGACCGGTCCTGAAGAAGGCGTCACTGGATCCAGAGATGGCCACTAACTATAGACCAGTGGCCAACATCCCGTTTCTGGGCAAGGTGTTGGAGCGGGTGGTGGCGGGATAACTCCAAGCACTCTTGGATGAAACTG
>NW_025336248.1:2360378-2361316 GCF_004798865.1 Varanus komodoensis
GGGGGAGTGCATCCCTGTTGGTTCTCCTGGACCTCTCAGTGGCTTTCGATACCATCGACCATGGTATCCTTCTGGATAGGCTTGCGGGATTGGGGGTCGGAGGCACTGCTTTGCAGTGGTTCCGCTCCTATCTCAACGGCCGATACCAGAAGGTAGTTCTGGGGGACTATGGCTCTGCACCATGGCAGCTATGCCATGGAGTACTGCAGGGCTCCATTTTGTCCCCTTTGCTGTTTAACATCTATATGAAACCGCTGGGAGAGGTCATCAGGAGGTGTGGGCTATGGAATCATCAGTACACTGATGATACCCAGCTCTACCTCTCATTTTCCACTAATCCAGGTGAGGCAGTGGCTGTGCTGAACCGGTGCCTGGCCGAGGTAATGGGCTGGATGAGAGCCAATAAACTGAAGCTCAATCCAGACAAGACGGAGGTCCTGATGGTTGGCGGATCGGGCTTCGGAGAGGGTGGATTTGACCTGGCTCTGAATGGGGTTGCACTCCCTCTTAGGGACAAGGTCCGCAGCTTAGGAGTACTCCTCGACCCGGAGCTTTCATTGGAAGCTCAGGTGACAGCGGTGGCGAGGAACGCTTTCCTTCAGCTTCGACTGATTAATCAGCTGTGCCCCTACCTGGAGTATGACTGCCTGGTGACGGTGACACATGCGCTGGTGACTTCCTGCCTTGACTTCTGTAATGCGCTTTACGTGGGGCTTCCCTTGAAGATGGTTCGGACATTTCAATTGGTTCAAAATAGAGCTGCCAGGTTGCTGACGGGGACGGGGCGTTATGTTCACATGACTCCAGTCCTCCGACAGCTTCACTGGCTTCCCATTGAAGTCCGGGCCCAATTCAAGGTGTTGGTTATGACCTATAAAGCCCTAAACAGCTTGGGACCTGGTTACCTGAAGGAGCGCTTACATCCATATATGCCCGGC
>NW_025336248.1:2361416-2394703 GCF_004798865.1 Varanus komodoensis
CTTGACTTCTGTAATGCGCTTTACGTGGGGCTTCCCTTGAAGATGGTTCGGACATTTCAATTGGTTCAAAATAGAGCTGCCAGGTTGCTGACGGGGACGGGGCGTTATGTTCACATGACTCCAGTCCTCCGACAGCTTCACTGGCTTCCCATTGAAGTCCGGGCCCAATTCAAGGTGTTGGTTATGACCTATAAAGCCCTAAACAGCTTGGGACCTGGTTACCTGAAGGAGCGCTTACATCCATATATGCCCGACCTCTCCTTGAGATCTGTGGGAGAGGCCCTTCTCCGGGAACCCTCCGTGAAAGAAATTAGGAGGGTAGGTACTCGGAGGAGGGCTTTCTCTGCAGTGGCGCCCAATCTATGGAATGTGCTCCCCAGAGAGGTCCGCCTGGCGCTGTCGTTATTTGTTTTTCATCTGCGCCAGGTGAAGATCTTTTTATTTAAACGTCATTTTAATTGTTAACAATATTTACTTATTTATCTGGCCAGGGCGACTTCTTTTCTTTTCTTTTACAACTTTTCTAACTTCTCTTATATCATTTATATTGTTTATTTATTTTATATTATTAATTTTAATTTTATATTGTTATTTTTGTATTGTATTTTATTGTGTTGTAAGCTGCCCCGAGGCTTCGGCAAGGGGCGGCATAGAAATGTTATAATAATAATAATAATAATAATAATAATAATAATAATAATAGTAGTAGTAGTAGTAGTAATAATAATAATAATAATAATAATAATAATAATAATAATAATAAAGTTTCTTCAGACTGAACCACACTCATTTTCCAAATCTGTGTTTGCCAAGAAACACAAAAGTAGAAAGGGCATGAAGAATCAATCCATGGGGGTGCTCAACCCTTCCTGCTCATGCTGATCATTGCCTGGAAACATCTTTCAGCACATATTAGGACCTTTTCTGCTCTGGCATCCATTAAGCATTGCTAATTCACATATAAATGCCCTTTCCATTTATTCATTCTTTTAGTTTTAACCTAAAGTCAGTGTGCAGTTCCTCTCTGGAATCAAAGTCCCAAATCAACTCCAGTGGTCCCAAGACTGAATTAAAACACAATTTCATAGAAGCATCTTCCCCCATTCCTTTCCCCATTTAGCAAGTTCCTGTCCTTGCACAGACATGCTAGTTCACAAAACTCCCAAGTTTGAATCTTTGTAGAATTCTACCAGATTAGATTGCAGGAAAGAGGCAGCTTTTTAAATCAGAGGTGCACAACAAGTGCACCACAATTGTGGTCCTCAGAGCCACATTGGGTGTCTGCTGGGGTGCTAAGGGATGCATATCTGATTGTACATTGATGTACACACACCACTCACACTCATCCTTCTGCCCCACTTCATTTAGTACAAAACAGGATAACAAGGACAGAGAATGAATTGGTCTTCTCGGCCATGGTAATAGGATTATAATCAGGATTCTCTCTAGGATGCTATTTAATTTAGTGTAGCATTGGAATAGAGGGACTAAAGAGACTTTGCTCCCAAATACGCCCAGCATGCATATTTCTTTCACTGCTGAGCACAAAGAGAAAACCCACCTAATAAGAATTAGAGGAAGGCCTTCCATGCTTCTAGACACATTTATGTCAAGAATCTTATATTTGAAAATCAGTTAATTATAGTTATTTAGAAGCACATATATGCCTGACTTAGCTCCAGTAAAGGGTCTGGAGCCCACTTAAGGAAAATACAACAATTGTATAATTAATTAAAAGTGGAAGATAGCCATTAAATCAGGTGTAAGCTAAGATTAAAAATACAATTAGCTGGAAAACACTTAACTTCACTCTAAATCTAGAGACAAAAGGAAAATTACAGCTCAACTGAATCTCAGTGGGGCGGGAGCAACCAAACCATGATAGGGAGGGAGATCAAGAGACTATAACTCATCTTTGCATTCCGGACAACCACACTGGAGAAGGCAAATGTGGGTGGGGGCAGTCCTCCTGACATCCCTCTTCCAAATGGTTTATTCTGGACCTCAACGGCCATTGAGCACCAAATATGCATTACCTGCACATTCCACACCCGCATCTTCTCCATGATTGCAATTATTAACTCCCCAGTTGCTTGCTGAGCATTCACTGAGGGCGTTTTCTGTGCCTTGGCAGTTCACGTCATCCAGCCAGATGGGCCCCGTGCCCTGTCCAAAATAAGCTTTTGTGTTGGCTTTCAGAGCAACTCCACAGCTGAGTTCCCTGCAGATGACCTCAGCGTGTTTCATGTTCCACCGATCATCACACACAGTTCCCCATTCTTGGTTGTGGAATATCTCCACTCTCCCTGAGCAGCGACTCGAGCCATTCACCAACCTGAGTTCTGATGGAAACACATGGTAGGAAAACACAACATCAAGGCAGGAAGTTATTGGTAAGGTTCACAAAGCTTTCATGGCTGAAGAAGTCAAGCCATTTCTCGTAATAGGAGGGTTTACACTACATGACAACCCACACTGCTGCCCAAGCCACACTGTATGGAATGATCACACTGATTCTCTTGACAGTCAGACATAATGTGGATCTATGCCCAACTTCCTCTGCCTTGGTCCTCCTGTGTGAACCAAGTGGACTTTGCAGGAATATCGAGGTTTCCCTCCTCGCCACAGTTGTGAGCTATTTTCAGCCCATTGCAGCCTTTAACCACCACCCCTGCCCAACACCCTGAAGTCTGTAAAACCTGCTTGTTCAAGCTACCTTTTGCAATTTTAGTGTAGAGAGCAGTTCCTCCAAGGTGCTCTCATTTGTGGCAATTACCACCACCCTACTCTGGGGACTCTCCACTAATTTTGCATATTCCTGGAGTGATATCACATTGGAAACAGTGCCAAAATGGACATTTTGGAGACATTGAGCTCCCTGCAAAATCCCAAAGTTCTTGCTGGGAAGGGGCCTTGTGAATTCCTCCCTTTTACCTCCCACTCTCTAGAACTGGCTTGGAGGGGGTAGAAAGTTTCATCAGGGACATAGACTGCAACAAGCTGAGCTGCCACTGGAAGAAATGAATCCCCTCCCCTGGGAAAAACCCAACTGATTTTATAAGTTCCTGAGGTGGCAGTACCTTGAGGCCATTGCCAAAATAAAAGATCCCCCTGGGAAGCCATGGAATCTTGCTGCAAAAAATGCGGGTTGATTCCCTCTTTTTGCAAGCCATGATTCCCCTGGTCTTTTGAAGCATCTGATTTTGCCAGGTGTCAGATGCATCAAAAGGATGTGGGGAGAGGAGGGGAGATCTACTTCCTTGCACTTTTATATGTCAGTGGACAGGATGGGTGCCACCTGCACATAACTGCAATTGCTGTAGATGCTCCTGTGCAGCAACACAATTATTTATTTAAAACATTTGTATGCCACCCAATTGTGCCACATTTGCTTTTTACTTTTCACTGACAACCCATGGATGACTGCTCAGGAACTGATAAATTAAGATTGTGAAAGCATCTCTTGTGAACTATTTTTTAAAGTTTTGAAGCAACACTGGCGCCTCAGTGGGCTGAAAATTGCTTGGAGTGGCAGCAGGGAGTGATGGAATCCCAGGTGCTCTGGAAGACCTACAGGCAGAGGAGGAGGTGGGGCACATGTACTCCCAATGTATCCAATCATTTGTCAAGCATTTTATTGATCCTGAGCCTGCAACCCACAACATTGCATGGCTTGTGCCACAGTGTGGGTTCTCATGTTCTGCAATCCCTTCCAACATCAGGGTTCACACAACATAGTGATCCATCATGGCTGGCAAGCCATGGTAAGTACTCATGTAGGGTGAATCTGGACCACTTCCTACTGGCTGAATATATGAGCCAGCCTGACAACTAATTTCTTGTGTGTTGGAACTGTTGTACCCATTATGGGTTGTCATGTCCAAACCTGAGCAACAGACTACAGGAAATCATGAACTAACTGCTCAGCGAGAACAGCACAAACCTTTTGCCATTCTTCACAAGCTGCCACAATAGTGCCCAAATAGCCCAGTAGAAAGGCCGCCACTGGTTCAATGTCTCACTTAGTGCAGTTTCCCCTTCCTTTCCCTTTTTCAGAGATTACTTTTCCACTGCCCCCATCCTTCCAGTACCAGAATGTGGTAAGATAAGATGCAAGACATCAGCAGAAGAGATGAGGACAGGGCAACAGACCCACAGAGTAACAGTTCTAGTTTCAGCTCAAGGTGCACAGCCATCACTGGTTGAAGCTATTTGATATTGTACATCATTTTATGTGAGAAATACAGAAAAGGGCATACAGACTGGGTGGCACAGTGCTTCTCCTCCCTCTCCCCTTGCTCCTCCAGTTAACAGAGTTCAGGAAAGCTTCTGAAAAGCAGCCATGCTCCCTCAGTGTGGTCTAGTGCCTTAGGCTTCTTTGCAAGAAGAAAGAGGGCAAGATATAAATGCAATAATCAGTACAATAAGTCCAGGTGCAACTTCTAGCCAGGTTCCAAGGCTGCACAACATCACCCTCTAGTGCCCACTCATTACCTGAACACATGACCCCGGCATCTTCTCCATGGTTGCAGTTATGTTCTCCCCAAGCTTTCAGGCGGCAGTCCCTGAGGGCTGCTTCTGTCCCCTTGCATTTGACATCATCCAGCCAGATAGGATCGTTTCCTCTTCCAAACTGAGCGCTTCGTGGGGCTGACAAGGCAACTCCACAGCCCAGCTCTCTGCACACGACTTGGGCATTGCTCATGTCCCAGCCATCATCACACACAGTCCCCCACTGCTGATTGTGGAGCACCTCAACTCTGCCAGTGCAGCGACTTGTACCGTTCACCAGCCTCACTTCATTTGGGTCTGAAAAAGGATCAGAGGCACCATTACATCTCCAAATCCCAGTTTCTCATCCTCCCTTGTCTTTGCTCCTGGTTAGGGAGCTCCAGTCTTCCAAAGGCTGCTCAAGTGGATGTATGGTCATTTGTGGAAGCAATGTAGATGACTTGATTCATCTCTCTGGTTCACCATGTGATCCATTTCTAGGTCTCATGTTGAGAAGTAATCTTTGAGGCAGGTGAGGAGAACTTGTGGCCCTCCAGACAGTTTGTTTGTCAGGTTCCATCAGCCCTCACCATTCTCTAGACCTGATGGGCATTGTGGGGCAAAAGAAGTGGAGGGCTACACCTTGCGCTCCCCTGCTTTGAGGGAAAGGGTGATGACTTGTCCCACCTGGCCTACATCTAGGTCCTAAGAAGTAGTCTCCGGAAAAGCAAATCAATCTCAGTCACCTCTGCCCAAGTAAAATACATTAATACAATAATACAATAGCGCTGATGTGCCTTAAAGGATTATTTCATGTGAAGGGCTCTCAACACCTAAACTGAGCTCTATTTTTAGGCATTTGTTTCAGTAATAATAATAAAAAATCTTTAGTGAATATTGAAGACTGCAAGATATTTATTTAAATGACCATTCGTGGTTTTAAGGGTTGGTAGCTATTAGGCAAACATACAGAGTAGTGCAGTGGTAAGTTTGGAACTGCAGATGCTCACCGTGGCAGTCTCCATGCAGTGCCCACAATGCAGACAGCTGTGTTCATCTATTTCATTTGTGACAGTGTATTGTGCAATACCCAGCACAAAACCTAAGCTATAGGGATCAGTTGACAGGGATAGAATAGTGGACTGGTAAAAAGGAGGAGGAGTGCTTAGCTTGCTGGACTTTGACTTGGGTGATCTGGGTACAAATTTCTGATCTGCGATTGAGTTCATTGAATGACCTTGGGCCAGTCATTGATCAGTAGACATCAAAACAACCCGTCTTTTAAAACCCTGTGAACAAATCCGGGGAAAGCAAGCATGTCAGTTCCTGCTGCCTGATTTGCTTCCAATGAAAAGAAGAAAACAACTCAGGGCAGCCTCTCTCCACATTATTTACTCTGACATATGCCAGAGTTCTTGGGAGTGATATAATTCAGAGCTGTGACTCATGATTGAACCCCATTCATGCATAATACCCTGGATTCAGTGGTGGAAGATGTCAGAGGTGAGAGACATTAAGGAATAGTGTGGACCACAACCTATGATTTATAATGTGGCTGAGGATCATTTATTTATAACAGATTGCGGGTTAATTGTGTTACTTTCTAACATAAGTTTAATGCATGTGCTATGGTGCTCAGAGTGTGGGACTGGGGACTGAGTTCTAGTCCCCACGCAGCCATGAAGCCCACTGAGTGACTTGGGGGCCAGTCACTCATTCTCAGTCTAACTAACCTCACAGCGCTGGTGTTGTGAGGAGAAATGGAGTGGAAGAAGACTGTGTATGTCACCTTTGGTTCCTCACCAGAAGAAAAAGGGTGGAATCTAAATGCAATGTGGTAGTGGTGGTTTTCATCTCCACCGAGAGCAAGACTTTTAAAAATGCTGATTAGTTTTAATTGGTGATTCTAGTCCAAACCATCTCAAAATAGTTCTCAGGGATAGCTTACAACAATACATCCTTGCTGGGAAAACCAATTCTCTCCCACCCTCACAGCTACTGTGAAGATTAGATATAATTCAGGAAAACCTGAGGGGTGGCAGATTAGTTTATTGTCCCTACTTTGAAAAAACCTGCAAACTTCAGCCCTGGGAATACTGGTTCCACTGCACAGCCACCTACTTGGGTGGAGACAGAAGGAAACAGTTCTGACCCATTTTTGCTGCTTGATGGTAAGACGGTGGCCTCTGGAAGGAGGATATGTATTTGGTTGGACTTTTTTGAGAGCCAACACTGTGTTAAATGCTAGCATTGTCTGCCTGTATATCTGCTGAATATATCTGACATTATTTGGCGGTAACAGTCTGCTTTGTTCAGAACAGTGGTGCTACTCATCTTTCATTCAGAAAATATACTCTGGCCAAACATCTGACTGTAAAAAAGAATTTGATCTTGTTCTCAGATGGCCCTAGAGAGGTTTCATACAAAATCACCTGAGCACTCAACGCTGGCATCCCTCCGATGATCACAACGGTTCTCTCCCCAGGGGCTTTTTTGGCATTCATTCAGGTATGCTTCTTTTCCTGTGCAGTTCACTTTATCTAGCCACATGGGACCGGTTCCTTGGCCAAACTGTGCTCCACCAGTTGCTTTTAAGGCTGTTCCACACTCCAGTTCCCTGCACACAACGTTGGCTTCATTTAAATCCCATCCATCATCACAAATGGTTCCCCACTGCTGATTGTGATACACCTCAATCCTCCCCGAGCAGCGGCTTTGGCCATTCATTAGGCGGAGCTCTGGTGGGACAAAAAGAATTCGATTTTGCAGCATCAAGTGGCAGAGAATGCAACTGAGCTAACAGTGGGGTGGAGGAAATAATGTAAATAAAGAAGAAAACACACTTAGACTAGAACTAACAGCTTAATTTACAGGTAGAATTCAATTGAACATTAGGAAGAACAGATTAATAGCAAGAGCAGCTCAACAGTGGAGCCAGCCACCTGACATGGTTGGACACTTGCTCCACAAGAACAGCAGGGAGGTCCACAAGAACAGCAGGGAGCCATGGCAAAAATATCCTGGAATTGCACCTTTTCTTTCCCATCGCAATTGTCTTCTTCTATGGCCCAAACAACAGTGGAGGTGTGAAGAAGGAACATGAGGTGCTTGCTGCTTACTTGCTCATTGCCTCTTTGCCCATCCAGCAAGCAAGTGATGATGAGGGAAAGGATGGGAACCAGTAGCAAAGGTGACAAAGGTGATGAGAAAGCAGAGTCACTGAGGGAGTGGCCCCATTGAGGGTTCCTGGAGCCAGCATTTCTGGAGGGCCTAAAAGACTCCCTCCAAGTAGGATTCTGCTCACTATAGAGAACTCTTGGTCCAAAATATCTGAAGAGGTGCAAATAGTCTTCCCTTGCCATAGAGTATGTTTGCTAAGCATTCTCCCTCTCTGCATCCTCTCTAAGGAATCCTGGAAATTGTAGTTGTAGATGAGAACTGTAACTCAGTATCAAAGGGGAAAGGCTGTGGCTCAGTGAAAGGGGCATGCTTAAGCCGTGGGCATGAAAGGTATGAACTTCATAGGGTATGAAGACTGCCTTGGCTTAAACCCTTCAGAGCAGCTATTAATCAGGATAGACAATGGTGAACTGGGTGCCCCAGGGAACTGTTGCATTATAGGGCAACTCTGTATGTTCTGAAGTGTCAGTACCTTCATCCAGCTAGTGCTGCCATGATTATTTTGGGAGCAACAATGATATAACTGGAGTTGATGCTATTCATTTCAACAAGACAAATGAATTCAAAAAGAAGAAACTTGCACTCTGGTTCAGTTCTGAAGAGTGATTCAGAGTGTGAACCACACATGTGTGCGCTTGTCTCTTACCTGCACATATAACACCAGAATCTTCTGAGTGGGTACAGTCATGTTCTCCCCAGCTTTTTGCTTGACATTTGGTGATAGCAGTCTCTGACCCAGTGCAGTTGATGCCATCTAGCCATATGGGGCCAGTTCCTGCTCCAAAACGAGAACCTCTTGGGGCAGATAAAGCCGTTCCACAGCCTAGATACTGGCACACAACTCTGGCATCATCAAGGTCCCAGTCGTCATCACAAATAGTTCCCCAGAGTTTATCATGCAATATCTCAACTCTTCCAGAGCAGTGATTGGGGCCATTTGTTAATCTGATCTCAGGTGGCTCTGAGAAAGGTGAAAACAATTGACAAAGAATGAACATTTCTGGAGCAAGAATCTTTACTATATAACTGCTTTCTCATAAAGTCCCTCTTTTCTCCCTTTTAGCAAACTCCTCACTGCAGACCAGCATTAAGGTCCTTCTCTTTCTACTTATTCATCCCAGCCTTCCCTTTCTACTGGTCTTACATTATGTTTCCGGCAAGGGAGAAAGAGGTGGTCTTTCATATGGCAACTCATGTGTGAGTCTGAACCCTTTGAGGAGGACACATTTGGGCTGGAGATGGCCAGCAGCACATTCCATTTAATTTTAGGCTGGACACTACCGCCCCAGTACAGAAGTGAACAGCTGGACAGGCCATCCTTTAGACAAGGGGATGGAGTACATGGTTCCATGGTCCTTTTTTATTTCCATGATCCTGTGGTCATTACCTGAACACTCTACACCGGCATCCTTGCTATGATCACAGCTGTGTTCCATCAGGGTTTTTGGTGGGCATTTCCTTAGGCTGTCTTCTTCCCCTGTGCAGTTCACTTGATCCATCCAGGTAGGGCCAGATCCTCTTCCAAATTTAGCAGCATTTGCTGCTGCTAAAGCATCTCCACAGCCCACTTCCCGGCAGACAACTTGAGCATCGGCTAAGTCCCAGCCATTGTCACAGATTGTTCCCCATCTTTGGTTGTGGAGTATCTCAACCCTGCCTGTGCAGGGAGCTGAACCGCCTGCCAACCTCACCTCTGTTTGGAGACAAAACAGAATGCAACACATCTAATGCAGTCAGTCCAGGATTAAAGCAACTAGAGGCCCTGGGCTAGGAGACCTTTGAAGGCCCAAACTTAACAGCATTGTTATCTTTATCTACTCAATAAATGTAGAACATTCCTGAAATTTAAGCATTGATAAAAAGATTGTTTATAAATTTATAACCATTAACAAGTTTTAAAAAATATGGAATTAATGGAGATGTGCACACAGAACATTTATAAGGAAAGCATAACTACAGTAAAACATTACACTACAAAGTCATAACAGTTTCTTTTGAGCTTTTCTGGATTCAAACTTATCAATTATATCATTAAAATCAGTAAGTCACAGCTTATCATTTTCAAAGCTGGGAATGCTTAGATCAGAAAACCAATCTTGGGATATTGTTGACCATAGATCATTCCTTATCCTTTATGATCTAGAAAATGATCTTTTTCCAGTACAGTTAGTGACCATTAAATACAAGATCAATCTGAAAATTGTTTCCACATTAGGAAAAACTGTCTGAATTTTCTCGTGGAATATTATTGGATACATATTTTGGTGACCGGGATTTCTTTCTTCACAGTGCGCTTGTTTGACGTACAGGTGGAAGTGCAAGAGTTCATTGAGTAGACTAAGATCAACATCATGTGAATACTCTTGCACCAACATCTTGACACCATTGTGAATCTGTTCGTTGGTTGCTTTCAGGTTTGCCAAAAATGAAACATTGTCAGTTACATTCTTATAAGTGGTTGCTTTTCTGTCTAGATTGGCTTCAACAGCATCCATGACAGGGATAAATGAATTTACCCTAAACTTGTCTCTTTGAGAAAGTTCAGCTACAGCTTTGGGTACTGTCTCATCATTGTTTTGTTTTATTTTGTACTCTCTGTCTTCTTTTGACAGTTTTGTACTATACATCCAGTAAAGTAAATTTTGTTTGCTGTTCAATTTTATCAAAATTAGCCCAAGTGTTTGATATGAACTGCATTAGAAAGCTGTAAATATTTGTGCATGGGGTCAATGAAATTTGTGCACTTTGGAGTGCCTTACTAATGATATGAAATTGGTCTAACAAATGTGTCCAAAGGTGAAATATGAAAATGAATTCAAATTCTTCCATTTTCTGCAGAAGATTTTCAGCCTGTCATCTAGTATCTCTGTTTACTGTTTCATCACAGTAAATATGATTGAGGGCTTCAACAATGCTAGCATGACTTTTGCAAATGGCTGCAGTAGCTTTGGAGTGAACCTCCCATCTTGTGTCTGATAAATGTTTAGGAATTTTGACTCGGGAGACAAGAAATTTTTTAGCACTCCCATCTTTTTGTAGAAGCTGAGGGGAAAAAAAAGTAAAGCTCATTTTCGGCCAAAAAAATTCACTACATCCAAGCATGAATCAACTGCAGTTTGTCCAACTAGATTTAAGGAATGTCCAGTGTTTGGAATAAACTTTGCAAACTTGTTTCTTCCAAATTTTTGTTGAACGCCATTTCCAGTCATATTGGCTGCATTGTCATATGATTATCCTTTACATTTACTGAAATCTATTTCAAGTTCACAGATGTAGCTCAGTATCAGTTTCAGCCATACTTTCACTGGTGTGATCTTTCAGTTCAAAAACAAAACAAAATGAAACTCAGAAAGCATTCAAATGGTAATCTGTCACAAGGAGAAACGAATTTAACAATAACAGTAAGTTGTTCAGTATGGGAAACATCAGGAGTTAAATCAACAATAACTAAAACACTTGCCTGTTTGATATTGCTCAGTATTGCTTCTTAAACTTTATTAGCCATCAGCTGGATAACCTCTTCATATATGCTTTTGGATGAGTGCAATGGCTGACTAGAGCCTTTACTTCCATACTAATTTATGTGAGGACACAGGAAGAGATTGAATTTGGTGAATAATTGGAATGATTGAACAACGTTACCATTGTTTGGTGAACCAAGTGTTTGATTAGCTCCCCTAGATGCCAAGCCATGTTTTGCCAAAAGGAAGAACACTGCAATAAATCACTGAAGTACTTGCCTCCAATAATTCTGCTCTGCTTTGATTTGCTTTTTGAGTGTTGATGTGAGCATTTGACCATACTTTCCCAATAAATATGTTAGCATAGAGTTCATATAATTTTTAGAGTTTCTGTGGGTTTGTTCAATATAAGCATGATGCTAATCATCAAATCCACTGAAGCTAAAGTTGTAATTGAGGTGGTTTGGCCAGAGAAACATTTGTACACAAAACAATAGACTTTTCCTTTTGTGGGAGAATAGCTATTATCAAGGGTAGATTTCTTCATTTACTTTGGTGGAATGGGATACATTCTTTGAGCCAGGCCTGTGTTTTCTATGTTTGCTTTGAATTGGTAAAAGGTCCATCCCAGTGTTGACATTCTGATGGTCCTTTCTCAACCCAGAATTACATTTTCTTGTTATTCAGTGTGGTCCATAAACCCTACATCATCATTGTCTCTGAAATGAGTTGGCATGTTCATGTCTGCAATGCTAGGGTTTTTGCTGAGATAATTTGCTTTGTTTCCCAAGTCTTTAAGACAGCAATGAGCCTGAACTTCTTTTGGTACAAATATCTCATGGCATGTTCCTTCAGTGTTCTGAGTAAATTCTTTGGCTGTAGGTCCTGTCACTTCATTGTCATTTTCTGCAGAAGTTTCTGTATTTGTAGTGGTAGTTGCTGACTGTAGTTATCCTTGAAGTTCCTGGGAAGTAGAGTTCTGTGTATAAACTGGATGTTCTTCAGTCTGCTCAGATTGTTCAGTGTAGACTACTTGATTTTCTTCTGTTTGCAAACACAAACATTCTGTATCTGAGGGATTCCGTAGGGCTGTTTCTGTCTGCTGTGCAAAGCCGTATGTCATGAATGGCTTCAAATGCTTGAGTATTTGTTACCTTGGGACCATGGTTACCTGAGTTGGACCAGCCTCTGTATACCCCTTCCTTTGTCTCATGGGAGCAGCTTCAGTCATCCCATGTGGAAAATTAATGTGCTGCCCATGAGGATACTGTTGCAATAGGTGGGGAAAAGAGCTTCTGCCTTTGAAGCAGACACTGGCGCTTCTGATAAGGTCTTGAAGAAGGACCATAGGTGACCGGGATCAGGGGAGCTGTAGTTCAACACACCAGGAGTGCCTGGGTGGATAAGGCTGACAGATGCCACCCTTTGCCTCATGAACGGTTCCTAGGTATTATTGCTGAGGGTTTGCATAGAAGTGCTGATGGGGGTTATCCACTGGCACCAACTGTGCTCAAGTCTGAAGGACGGCATGAAGAGGTAAGTTTTCCTCCCATATTTACCACTTCGGGGCACCTGTTTTTGCTCATACATTTCTTCTTGTTGCAAATACCAGCTATTACCACAGGAGGGAGACTGTGCATAAGAAATGTTTGAGACACAAATGCAAGTGTGATGATGGCTAACATTCTTGGGGTTGCCTTTTTTAAACTCACTGGCTTCTGTCTGTGGCTTTGATCTGTCAGATTCCCAGGGAAGTCTGAGTTCTTCACAAGTGCATGGAGCATTCACATGCCACCTGCCAGGAATTGAGACCCGCTCAACTACTGCACAAGCAGCCTCTCTCCTCTACATCATATGCTGCAGCCCTTGTTTGTGCCCCGGCATGTGATGCAGAAGGATGCTGCCGGTTACACAGCCTTCATTCCACGAGCATTTAAGGACTTTCTCTCTGCTCTGTTGCTTTAGAAGACCAGGCCAAGCATGAGAGAAAGTCCATGGAGGGACAGAGTCCATGGAGCTTCATCACAGCACTAGTTCAGATATTATTTATTGTTATTGTTGGTTACTATGATTTTTATCCTGAACTTCTCTATGTATTCATGCTTCAGTCTTATAAGCTGATTTAATAGCATAGTTATAGGCCAGAAATGCAAAAGCTTAACCCCAGTGTCCAGGTCCCACCTTCCTGGGATCCTAGTCTGCCCTTCTGGACTCCAGCTATTTGGTGGCTTCCTGGGTTGTTCATTTTTCTCCCCAACTCCAAAGGTGTGAAATGCCTCTAAGGTGAGTGACTGGCAGAGCCTTAAGCTGCACTGTGCTGTCGTCTTTGCTATTCTTGAGGCCATTCCTGTTGGCTTCAGCCCTGCCCACTACTGGAACAGTGTCCCAGAGAGCTTCTCTGGAAGGGAATCCCTCCCTAGGCTGCTATAGGCTCTGTCCTTTGGCAATGCAGGCCATTTCAAAGGTGAAGGGTGGAATATAGTTGATGAGGTTACCTGAGCAAATAACACCTGCGTCTTCTCCATGATGGCAGTCATTATCTCCCCAGGGCCTTGCTGGACATTGAGTGAGAGCTGATTCCGTCCCCGTGCATCGGAGTTCATCCATCCAGATACGTCCAGTTCCTCTCCCAAAATGTGCTTCACGTAGGGCTGATATTGCAGCTGCACAACCCAGCTGCCTGCAGACAACTTTGGCTTCCTCCATGCCCCAGCTGTCATCGCAAACAGTGCCCCACATCCCATTATGGAGCACTTCCACTCTCCCACTGCAGCGACTCGAACCATTCACCAGCCGGATCTCAACCTGCTCCGTTTCTGCAGGGTTGGTGCTCCAAGTTACCCCTGGGGAAAAGAATCACAGATTGTGGCTGAATAGCTGCAATATTGGGATAGCCATGCTGGAATCATCATTCTGAAAATAGCAAAAACAGGGTCAAAAATGGTTTTTAGGATTGTCAAGTGATTGCTTTAACTTCAGTTCTTAGTTACCTTTGGCTTGCTGAGGAAAGTATTGAAGTCTGAAAGAAATACAATATCTGAGGGCACACACTGGCACATGCTGGGCAATATTTGAACTTTGTTATGATAGGGATGTCATGGGCCATTGCTGACATGCACTGCTGGCATTCAGATATATGCACCACACTGTGGCAACTATTGTAGAGCTTGGGAATGTTCCTCAGCAAAATGTGGATTTTTAAAATTGCACAAAATACTCCAAAGCAACCGACGAGATGGAAGACTTTTTGGATCTGCCTTTGCTAGCATAAAGCAACAAAAAGATCCTGTTTGCACCCCTGGATGCCCAAGGGTCAAGCTGACAAATCATGTACAAGGTTTCAAGGTTCAGATTGTGTAAATATGACTTGCTCAATGGCAACTTTAGGAAATGAGGAATTTTCTGAGAAATTGCTCATTGTTTCCCTGTCTAAAGTTCTGGCTGAAATGAGTTCCCAGACAGGCTCTGTCCTGTCAGCTATGATTAAAAAAATAAAAATAAAACATCTTTAAGTCAGAGACTTCTTTGTCTGCATTAATATCAAAGCAAGTGAATCCTAACTTCAGAGGAGATGCCTGTTCAGCGGAGACAGTCTTGCTAACAATGGGGATTCTACAAGGAATTGAAACTAGGAGTTGACTCTTAACTGGAGCCTCTGGTGCAACACCCCCCCTCCCCCTCCACCCCATCCGAGGGCCTCCAATGTACCAGGGACAGTGAAAGTCTCTCCTTCATGGGAATGGGTGAAATTAGTGTCATCTGTTTACAAACACGCTGCTGGGATATCTAGTCTTTGTGGATGCAGTTGGAATGTGATACTTCATTAAAGGGTGGGGGACCCATGTCAGCCCCTCTCATGCCTTTACCCTGAACCATCCCCTTTCCTTCAGCAATACTTGAGGTTTAATATGTGCAGCATAGGAGATCTCAACTCTTTGTTTACATGTGTAGGATCTTGACCTCAATCTGGACAGCTACACAGGGGAAGTGGGACTGAAACTATCACTCCCTGCTGATTCCTTCCCTAAATTCCTCTCCCACAAGGGCTACAAAAAGAAAAAAAATCTATGCAGGATTCCTTGGAGGGAGCAGGAGAAAGGAGCAATGGAGACTCAGGGATGGGCATGTCAGTCAAGGATTTGCAAGTGTTTGGCACATACTTTGGGCATGCACAAAGCACCCATCCTTTGCATGTGCTCACCTGGAAGACACCCAAAGGATCAAATCCCTTAGGGGGCAAACAGGTACTCAGGCATTCCATGCTAACAAGGACCAATCATAAATTAGCATTACAAGTCAACTCTTGGCTCAGAGTCAGAGTAGTTCAATGCCCCCTCCCTTAGTATCTCCTGTGTCAGGCTTGTTCAACCGAAGGGATCACTGTCTATCATTTAAAGGTGTGTACATTTAGATTAGCTCATAGATTAAGTGATTAGCTTGCTGCTAATTTCTGCCCATGTCAAAGCTAACTTTCCCTATAATTGCCTATATTATTGTATGCCTTTCCAATCTACCATTCTAGTTCAGAATTAGAATGGCTGCCTGGTAGTTTTTCTTCAAATTTTGTCTTTATTATTAAACTATTGACAAAGGTACCCTTGAAAAATGACCAGAATAAAGATACCATTAGCAAGCATGAAAATAAATATTAAAATCTTGAAAATAAACACTTGGAAAAGACTGGGCAGGATAATCCTACTGTGGTTGGCAAAGGTGCTGTCATTTCCTAAGTTTGACTGGCTCACTGTTGGGGTGGAAAAGGGCATTTTTACTCATCCCAATAACTCCAGAGGGAGTGAAATTATTATGCCTGCCCCAGGGCTGGCATAGCTTTGGAAACTTCAGGTGAGCATGTTGGGGATTGAGGGGCTTTAGCTTTCCTGACATGCCTCCCTTCATGCTGTATTTGACCTTCTCTTCACTGGTGGCAGGGAATTCATGCCAGTTAAGATTCCCCCACATACACCAGGGCAGTGGGGTGGGCAAGGGGGACTTTTGAGCAGCCTAAGTACCATCTGAAGTGCAGGGCTTCTGCTCCAACTAGAGCAGCACCAAGCACTTCCTGCACCCTCTTAGCCAGCCCAAAGCCAGCTGTTCACTGCACTGGAAGAAGGTGCCCGGTTACCCAAAACCAGAAACAAGCATGAAAGAGGACAGAGAATTGCATGCACTTTGCCCGTGCTAATGTATAGGTGTACATGCACACCTAGAAAGAATCACTAGGTTTGTAAAGGAAAAGCAATACACCTCATTACAGTGGGGGAAAGCTGTAACCCATGTGTCTGCTTAGTCTGTACTAATTGCTGGTGGGCAACTGTCAGGCCCTTGAGTGCCCTACCTCCCAATGGTTCTTCATCCTTAAACCAAACCTGGACAGATAATCTCTCTGGCAGCTATGCAGTAGGAAATATGGCCATCCTGCACCCTACATTAGGTAAGTTGGGCTATCAAGACAGACTTAATTAAATAAGATAATGTATACAGATGTAAGTTACCAAGAGCTTCTTGTGAAATGAAATCAGTTTCACTATCTGCATATTGGGTTTCTTCAGGTCTTCTCAGAGTTTAGTTTCCAAAGCAGTTGGCAAACACACTCCAATCAAAGAGCTCCTGCCAAATTCCTGTGCCCATTTGTGAATTGGTTGATTGAAATTAACAGATTTTCAGTTGGTTCAAGATCATCTTCTAATAGCAAAACTTTCAAGCAGCCAAGCCAAGCAGCTTCATGTGTTTGTGGTTTATCATACCCAGTCATTTCGTTTATCATTTCTTTCTATCCAAAGATTTTTTCCCAAAAGGGATGTATCAATGTACAGTCCCCGCTGTTGTTATACACATTCACACTCACACTCATGCATGCATGCTCCTGGGATCTGGCATAGGAGTTTATACATTCATTTCAGATGGTTTGGTGTCCAACATTAGCACCAAGGCAATAGAATCTGATAAAAACTCTCCTTGAGGAAAACAGAGAAGGGAATAGAGATAAGATTCTGACCACAAGGAGGAATCTACACTAAGGACTTTTGCTGGGACTGTAATATCTGACTTACTGCTATGTCACATGAGACATACCCTAAATCAACCACCTTGTGCTATTTCTGCCATTATATTCTGGATTTCTTCAGACCAGTAATGCCACAACTTTGCATATGCTTTGTTTTTTTCACACTATTTCAAAGTGTGCTAAACTTGTGGCTATGTTCTGGTGGGTGGGGACGGCTGCGGCAGAGTGCTTGCCCGGGGCTTTTTCTTTCAAACAGCATTTGCTACTGCAGAGGTGCGTATCTGCAAACAACACAAAACTCCCACATTGTTTCAAGTGCTGGGTAAGGAACAATGAGCTGAAATGCCCTGATATGCATGTCTCCTTAGAAGTAAACGCCATTGCCTTCAGTTACATGCAAAAGTCAGCATGAAGGGGAGAGGGGTGTCCTTTTGGCTTTTGGGAAAGTGCTGTGAATTCCTATTTTAAAAATCTCTGCTCCTTCACCCAAGTGAATGCGCACAGAATGGATCTAAAAAACAAAATCAAATGAAAGGAACAGCCATTTTCCTGCACATGTCTCCTTTCCATCTCTTCTTCTCCTGCAGATGCATTCGGGTGTGGCACAAGACTGCCTTTTCGGCACAGGGGAACCTGCACTGTATGCACTAGCATGAGCTCCAACAATGGTGAATGTGTTTTGCGTGAATACTGTGGCGGTGCTCCCTGATAAATGGAAGGGGGTGTAGAGTAGCCCCTGCCCAACCAACAGCATCATGGTCAACCGTGAAGTGTAGGTGCACGTCATGATGACTCCCTTAGCTGCACCCCAAGAAGAGGGCATAGCTGCTCTGCAAGGGCAAGTCCTAGTCTAGGCAGTCGTGTTGACCCATATGCGGCTTGGTGTGTAGGCCACCTTGGCCACTCACTAGGTGAACCTGACTAACAAGGGGATCATGTGCCAGGCAACACTTCCCATCCACCCAGTTTATAATACTAGCTTCTAACACTGATCAGTAGAACTTTGACAGATGCCCTGCCCATGCTTTCTTCATCCCTGCCCTTCTGTACTGATCCAGTCCAATCCCCCTTTGTTATGATTTCCCCGTAGACCTTTCCTGACAAAATCAGTTAAAATCACACCCATTTAGACGAGAGATGATACAGTCCATTGTCAAGAGTAATTGAAGGCAATACATGGCCCATAGACCACATGGGCCCTTGTCCTTTTTGATTCCCTCTCCCAATTGTGGTCACTGCATTCCTTCTTTGCTCTCAAATTCTGGTGGTGCAGACTGGCAGCAGGAAAAAGACAGCATTTTCACTTTAATATAGGGATCTACCCCACTGTTTTCTGCAAAATTGTGTTTTGGGGGCTTCTAGGTGAAAACAAGGTGTACATTGCTGAATCCAGCGGTAATGGTGTGTGTGTGAGCAGCCCTTAGTGGTTCCTGTGGGCCAGAAATTGGACTTTGAAGCTGTCCACTCTTGTTGTAGATTTCCATATTTATGCAACAAGGCTAAAATATATGTTCAGAAAAAGGGAGTTTCTCTCTCATTTGGCTCTTGAAAACTCAACAAATATAATCTTGAAACAGATAGTTCTTTCCTTTTCTTCAAGACTGCAAACCCCCAAACCATCCTAATGCCCTTCATTATTAGTGATCAAACAAGACTATGCGTGGGAAGGCTTAGGAGGGCTCCTGCAACAAGATGGGTCCAGGAAAGGGGCTCCAGAGCCTGGCTCAATGGTGTATTTTTCTTGGCAACCCTGCAGAGGCACTCTCTTCCTTGCTGAAAGTAGAATGGTCCAAAGAGTAGCACAAATATCAAAAGCATGACTCTGCAGATTCTGTAAAGTTATGCTTGCAAGATCCAGCATGCTGCATGAGACCAAAGGCTGATCTGCTCCAACATTTGGGTCCCCCAGTAGCCAACCAGATGCCTTTGGGAAAAAAGAACAGGCATCACAGCAGTGCCTTAAGTGCATTGGGATAATGATGGAGTGTGTGTGTGTGTGTGTTACTATGTTTCTCGAAGCACAGTTCAGATCAAGATTGTGCCTGCCTGCCATTTGCAACGGGAGGAAAACTCTGCTTTAGTATCAAGGGAAACTTCCTCTGGTATTGCAAATAGCAGGCACAGGCATAACTAATCCTAGTAGGGACTGTGCTACAGGCAGAGAATTAAAACTTTCCCTCCCCCAACTTTGGTTTGATTCAGCTGCAGGCCTTCCCCTGCTAGCTACTTTTATTTATAGTTAATCCTGCATCTCAAGTGTGAATCATGTGCTGAACATCATGTTTCACCCCAAAGATTGCAGGCTTGTAGTTCTCTTTTTATGCATGGAACTTCCATTAACTATTTTTCTGTTTACTTATACCCTCCATGTATTTTGCTCTTTCAGCACTGTTTAGCCACAAATGCAACCAATGGTTCTCTAACTTATTTCTGAAATATTCAGCAAACCACAGACTTCATAACCTTACATAACTTCAAGAGAAAGGACAATTACTTGAGATTGCTCCACAGAGTATAAAATGGCAAAGACAGCTTGAAATCGTGACAATTTGATCTTTGAGAGTCAAAAGCTCCCAAATCCTTTTGCAACTACTGATATGTTAGTTGTAGATCCAAAAAGTCCTGGTGCAAGACTGAAGGGGCAGGTTCACACAATGCAACAAGCTAGGGTGGTTTGTAGTGCAGGATTGTGTCATCTGAACCCTGTCATGGCATTTTAGTATGGTATGTTTGGTTTTTAGAAACCACAATAAGAAACAACTGTATTGTTTCCATGCTTCACCACAGCCATCTACCGTAGGATAGAATTTCAAGCATGGTGTCATGATGGGTTACATGCCAACAGTGGGAGGACTGAGTGAAGAGGGTGGAAAACACACCAATATAGCAACTACTTGATTGTGTGTGCAAATCTGGCTCACCCTCTGTGGTGCACCCTGGATAGTGCACAAGCGTGAACCGAAGAGCTAGCAATCTCAGGCAGCCAAGCTATGTTGCTTTAGCTCTGTAGACTTCGTGGTTATTTGAACCATCACCATATGAAATAAATAAATATCTTCTCTTGATCAGCTGCCCCTGTGCCCCTATTTGTATCGGAACAGAATGCTGTGGTTCTGCATGATGATGGGTGGGGCTTAGAGAGCAGCCAGGGTGCAAGATGCTCAACTCATGATCAGGTTTCACACAAGGACATCCAGTGATTTTACTCAGGACTACCACGAGTGTGGAAACTCTGCTTTAACCCACTACCCCAAAGAATTCTATGAAAATGCTTTTAAGGGACACTTTTGCATAGAGAGAGTGATTAGAAGAATTTGGAAAGCAGATGGGTGGGCAGGAAGTAGACCTCTCAATATCAATTAAAATGTTAATCATCTGAAGTGTCAGGATCAGGGCCTGAATAACTCTGCAAGCACTCCCAGAACCAGGAACGTCTTTGTGGGCCCTTGCAAGGAGCACCTGTGGAGCAATTATGCATTGCAGCTGGAGACCCTGAAGACCAGCATAAAAGGCTTGCCTGCACTTGCCACAGCAACACAAGTGTCCTGGTGACTTCTTGTGCTGTGGCCTTGCTTTGCTATGCCTTGTTCCAGTTTGTTCCCACCTTGCTCCAGGCAGTGCCCTTTCTGCTCTTCCTGTCTTTCTTCCAAATAGATCCTGCCTTGCTCCAGCCTGATACAACCCTCGCATCAACATCTCTCCAGTAAACTGACTTTGGAACTGTGTTCTGACTCTCTCTCTCTCTCTCTCTCTCTCTGTGTATGCCAAACTCATACTGCTTTCATCTGTGCCTTTGACCTGAACCCGCTGACTTGGCCTAAGCCTCTGGCCTGTAGTGAGCTCCAGAGTCAGTTCAAACTCATGTCCTGGACCTGGACCATGTTCTGTCCCTCCTTGCTGCCACCCATGACCCTGCCTTCAAACAGCTCACTTGTACTAATCAGCTAAACCGATCCAACATGTAGGCTTCGTATCACAAAGACTGCTGGCAGAGGTCCTCAGGTTGCAACTACTCTTATTGCTGCACTTGCTGCTATTCATATGGCAATATAATTATTTTGTTATAGCAAAAAGCTGTAGAGAATCCAGGTTTGACATGGCCACGAAGTTTATATTTGTGATTCCCTTGAGTTGTAAAAGTTGTGGTTAAGGTGAGGGCCAGATTTTTAAGTTTATTTTAAAAGGAGGAATGAAAAATGCAAGAAGAGGGTAGACTAGAATGGTGCAAAAGCTAAGCTGCATTGACTGTTATTACTTATCTTCATGATTTGCCCAAAGTGGGAGAAATATGGGAGAATTTTGGTACCCATAAAATTAGTTGTGCAAATCGTAATCTCCCATGGAAGCTACCTGCTACCATTTCCCCCAAATTGCTGCTGCTTGTTACCATTTTTTCTTCCCAGTTAGAGTACTTCCCTCTTACCTGTTTTGATTTTAGCCAATCGGGGATTGTATGGTAACAATGAGGTCACCAGGATCAGGCAAAACTTGTTCAGAATAAAGGTGGTTCTTCCTTAATGGGATGTTGTCATCCCCTTTCATAATCTCCACCTTTGACATTCATGCACATGTTCATTTTCATACACTTATATTTCCTGTCTCAGCTTAGCCCATTTTAGCATCTGTTTTGCTGCAAGGCTGGCTCCTGAGGATGGTCAGTGAGAAAGAGAGATGCCTGAGAAATGGAAGTTGGAAGCCAGTATGACAGTAATCTGTCAAGCAGATTTCTGAGGGGTCAGAGGTAGGAGTAAGAGGAGGAGAACTTCAAGCAATGTACTAGAGTGAGAAGTGGGCTGGAGGCAAAGGACTGGCTAACCCTGTAGCTGTGCTGGCTACAATAAATGTGAATTGCAGTCCAAAACACTTGGATGGCCAAACATTGCCAGCTCTTGGAAAAAAGTGATCAGGTACAAAGTGGAGCAGGCATCCTGTACTTTTAATGACTGCATAGGAAAGGAAACCAGCAGGTGTATCTTTATCAGGTGTACCCAAAATGTGCACTTGCTAATCAGTCCTCTTCTGGTTCAGCTATTAAGGATACAGATGTCTTGTCCTTGTTTCCCCTGTATTGGAAAGTTGTAAGGAGTTTTAGCTATGGGGCTGTATAGAAGTGAAATTTAATTATCATTCTAAAAAAGTGGAGTTTTTGTAGTCTAAGATGGCTATTATAAAATTTGCTGATTAGCTAAAATATTAGGGCAGCCATCTAAGCGCCAGATTACAAGCTATGATAAACATGTTGTTTGGTCTTGTGAATTCAATCTTTCTTTATAACAAGTAGCAAGAGGAAGCAATTAGGATTAAGACCACCATGTAAATTAACTTTTTGTGTTAGGGTTTTTTGTTTGTTTGTTTCATTTTTGTTCTATAAAACTTCTTCCTCCTACATCACCATCCTGGTATAATTGTCCACCCTCCCAAAGTAGCTGCTGGTATTAGGAAGGGAAGCTGTTAATGGAATGAATGTCAGTTTCCCCTTTGATGCAAATAACACTTTTGCAAATAGCTGAGACACTAGGATAAAAGGGTTTTAAAGCATTCGCTATGGCTCTGTTCCCCCTTTTAACCAGTTTGTTTGTTTATTTACCACATTGTTCATATCCTGCCTTTCCTCCAAGATGCTAAAGTCACAATTTTGTCCTCACAAAAACCTTGTAAGGATTCTAGGTTAAGAGATGGTAGCTACATTCACACCTATTGCTAAACTATGATTTATATTAACCATGGCTTTTTGCTTTAGCCATGGCTTGTTTTACAGATTAGCAAACAAACTGCAACTTAATTTGCCTGTTCCATGTTTGATTTTCTCTGTCACATTTTGTCAGCCTTCAGAGTAGTTTTATTTGCAGTCTGTTTTTGCCATACACCTCTGTTTTAAGGTGGCCAGCAGGCCAAAAAAGCCAGGTATAAGCCACAATTCTTGATTCAAATATCACAACAAGCCATGGGTTAAACAAACCAGGCTTCCTCCATGAATATCAAACTATGTGCTCTGTTAGTGGGGATGGGTTAAGACAGAATGACAAGTCAGATTTTTGTCAGGAACTCTGTGGTTTAACATTATGTGTGAACCAGGCCAGTGAATGCCCAAGGGATCTGAGCATGCGTCTTCTCAATTTTAGTCCAACTAATTATGAAAACAACAAAAGTAGGACCAAAGTACACATATAGCGTAACAAGCAGTCTGGCTCCAATATATTTTGCTTGTGTTCCTTTGCCAGTTTGGCACTCCTGTTGTAGACAATGATCAAAGTCTGTGTGTCTCTTTACTTTCAGTCTCTTTCATCTTTTAGTGTTTTCTGGTGGGCAGGAAGTGCTTCAACTTTGTCTGATGTCTGGGCCCTTGAAGAAGGGGTCCTGGGAATCCTTCCCACAGTTGCTCCCCTCTCGCAAGTTCTACAAGGACAGCAGGCTGGTGCATTTGGTAAATCATGCCCACTCCACCTTATCAGGTGGGATGGACAGGAATAGAAGCAAAGCCTTATCCCAGCACACCCCAGCAACATCACTGCTGTTGACAGAGAAGGTACTTTCAATTGTTATTGCTTAAATGTTCAAACCCAATGGAAATCCAAGGCATCAAGTCTAGCATGTTTATTTTTAGTCTGAGCTTGTATGTGCTGAGCCCATGAAATAGCTCCTGCTTTAAAAGCACATGCTGCAATGATTGACTTTTGGATGCCACTAAACTTTCTCTCTTTCCTGCCCTTTCTTTCTTCCTTTCCTTACTATGGACATCTGCTGGGATTATAAATATATGGAAGAAAACTTTTTAAAAGCGTTTCTGTCCCTACCCAAATGTTTTATCAGTCCTTGTTCCAATCACGCATTTTGGGAAATAATTTCTGTGAAAATGTTTCTGAGTGCACTGAGAAATCAGCTGCTAAGATCTCTGGTAACATGGTTTACACTCCTCTCTTTAGCACAGCAGACAGACTGTACACTTTGCAGTTGTTTATGTATGAATCTGTTTCTCAACTGCTTCTTGACTTGAAGTTTGAGGACATGCACAGTGTGTGGCTTCAGGGATTTTGTCATCAGCAAGCTGTAAAATGGCCATGATGTTCCCCATGTGAAGATCCAAGCAGCAGATCAACTGCTAGTAGAATCAAGGGAAGTGGGCAAGTCCAAAAGGGAGAGAGTAGACCAAGCTAGATAGTATCAGTTCCTTCATGTCCACTTCCCTGCATTTTCAATATAAGGCTAGTATACAAAATCAGTTATGGCTGTAGGAATGAGTGGACACAATCTGAAGGAAAGAATACACAATCAGAAGAAAGAAACCACCTAGAGAACCCATTGAACCATTGGATAACACTGGAATTAAAGGAGCACTAAGGGAGGATAAGGAGATTGCAGAGAAGCTGAAGGAATGCCTTTCACTTGTCTACAAAGCAGAGGATACAGAACAGATACCTGTTCCCAAATTTCTGGAAGAAAGTCAGAGGATTTAAGACAGATAGCATTGACAAAAGATGAAATTATCAACCTTATTAATAAACTGAACGTTAATAAATTACTGAGCCCAGATGTTATTCATCCTAGAGTTCTTAAAGAACTCAAATATGAATTGACTGACCTTCTTACAAAAAGTAATGTTATAAGTCTAAAATATGTAAAGAAGATTAGGATTACAACAATCCTCTCCAAAATCCAGCCCTATTCTGTCTGTCAGAATTATTCTCATGCTTGGCCCTTGGTTAGGGAGTGAGTTCTGAGGAAAAGAACTCTGTGAACACTTGTAGAATTCAAATTGCACAACCAGCAATCTTCTCCACAGCACGTGCAGCACAAACAAAGACTGCAAGCCATGTATGTGGAAGAAGGATGCTGTTAGCACGATGCTCACATGGACTTGCTTCCTGGTGGGTACCCACAAGAATGCTGAGCCCAGGAAATCCAATGACTCCTCTAGACCAAAATGGATTCCTCACACATCCCTGGTTAAGATCAGTTTGTGCACTGGAGTGCTGGAGAATGACCAATGCAACACCAATTTTAAAGAAGGAATCTACATGTCCAGGGAATCACAGGCCAGTTAGTTTAATGTCTGTTCTGAGTAAATTGCTTGAAAGTGTTATTAAAACTAGAATCAAAAAGCACCTAGAGGGATGAACCCTGCTGAAAATGAATCAACATGGCTCCCACAAGGGTAAAGTCTGTCTCACTAACCTATTCAAGTAGTCTGAGAATGTCAATAAACACATGGATGGGCTGATCTGGTAGATATTGTTTACTTCGACTTCCAAAGGGCTTTGGACAAAGTCCCTCATCAAAGGCTTCTGAGAGAACACAGTAGTCATGGAATGAAAATTGGGGAGGATCCTCTTGTGGAACAGTAACTGATTAAAGAACAGAAAGCAGAATGTAGGAATAATGGTAATTTCTTCCACCGGAGGGATGCAACCAGTGGGGTCTCACAGAGTTCTGTACTAGGGTCAATGCTGTTCAACATGTTCATATATGATCTGATATTAGGAATAAGGAGTGAAGAGGCCAGGTTGGCTGATGACACCAAACTTTTTAGGGTGGTTAAAACAAAAAGGAATCCCTCTAAGCTGGGAGAATGGGCATCAAAATGGCAAATGCAGTACAATGTAAGCAAGTTTAATGTAATGCATATTGGGGCCAATAATCCCAACTTTAAGTATAGACTGATAAGATCTGAGCTATCAGTGACTGATGAAGTCAGGGATCTTGGGCAAGACAGCCTGATGAAAATGTTGACCTAGTGCACAACTGCTGTAAAAAATGCAAACTCCACGTTAGGCTTAATTAAGAAAGGGACTGAAAATAAAACAGCCAATATTGTACTCCCCTTATACAAATCTCGGTGTGAACACACTTAGAATATTGTGTTCAATTCTGGTTTCCTTACCTGAAATGGGGTGTTACTGAGTTAGAAAAATGCAGAAAAGGGCAAGTAAACTGACCAATGGTTGAAGCTACTCCCTTAGGAGGAATGGCTTCAACAAATGGGTTTGTTTAGCTTAGGGAATGAAAAGAGTGAGTAAAGAGAGACCTGACAGAGGTGTTTAAAATAATGCTTGGTTTGGAGAAAGTGGTGACATTTTCCTCTCCCATAATGTTGGAACCTGGGATCATTCCATGAAACTGATTGGTGGGAGAATTCGGACAGATAAAAGGAAGCACTTCTTCAAACACATATTTAAGCATGGAATTCACTGCCATAGGAAGTTGCATTTTAAACATTTTGAAAGCCACCCATTTGAGTGCTTTAAATGGGGATTGGAGAAGTTCATGAAGGAAGAGTCTATCAACTTCTACTAGTCCTGCTGGCTTCATGCTATATTATCAGAGTTGCTGTGCTTGCATGCACCAGTTGTTGAGTCGGTTGGGCAGACAGAAATCTTGTACCCATCCTGCTTGAGGGATCCTGTGGAGAGCTGGCTTGCCACCATGTGAATGGAGTGCTGGGCTGGATAAACCATTGGTCTGTTCCACCATGGCTTTTCTTCTGCTCTTCGTGCAGAACTAAACACGGGTGGCCTGACTGAGTCATCCTGTCCATCTGGTCAACTGGGATCCCCCCAAGTTCATGAGGAAACATACAGTCCTCTTCTGTATCACACATGCAATTGTATGGTACTCCCATAACAGCTGTAGATGAAACACTAATTTCCAATTTCTAGTGGCAATTCTTAATGAAGCCTTTAATTGAATCCTATAGATGATTTTACTTAGAGGTGAGAATACTCTGTCCATGTGCCAAGACATGTTTGTATATTTCTTTACTTCAGGGTTGCAACTAGTGTCCTAATGTATGGGTGGGCAATCTTACATAATTTATTATTAACAGTATTAATTTATCAGAAGCACTGTTGTCTACAGTGCAAGTCAAGATCTTTGGAGAGCTACAGCATAATGAACCTATGTCATGTGCCCCTGCTTAAAAACATTTTTAATGGCTTGCCGGATCACACAAGACACCACCTAGAAAATTATTTGCAGGAAACCCTGAAACCACGAGAAAGGCCTCAGGTAGCTATGATCCACCTTGAACCAAACTCTGCTCTAACATGAAACAAATATTCAGCATCCCTTAAGAATTCAGGTGCACTTAACTGGTATTCAATGGTAGGTAATCTTGCTTAAGTGCATAAGAAATGGGAGGCTGGATGAGACCAAGTCTGACATATCCCAGTTGTGTTTGCAAGGACTGCCACCATCAGTGATCAACCAGAAAAGGGCTGGTGGCAAGGGATGTGCCACCACCTCCACCCTTGCTAACATGAAGCTTTAAGGAAAAGGGTTTACTCACCCCAAAGACAGGCCAGGAAAAAAAGGGTTGTTGCCACCTCTATGAGCCTCCTTCCTAGAGATTTTCCCCCAAAGGGGAGATTGCAGGAAGCCATAGTTCCCAGGTGCTCGGGCAGGCAAGCACAGATCCTTCACCTGGGCAAGAGCGCAGAGCTGTTGAGTGGAGATGTTTGAATTGCAGCTTGTCCTGATGGGACACTTGCATAGGTCAATGCCATGAGCAAAGGTTGAGAGACAAAATGCTGGGAAGGGGCTGGTGGAAACTGGGAGGGAGGAGTCTGATAAAGCTCTGCTGGGCTATCTTCCAGCATTGCTTTTTTCTGCTTTTGTGACATTGCGAAATAACTTTCAGTTCCCTACAAATGGCTAGTTTTTACTGTGACTTGGTGGGCAACCCCAAGGGCACTGCAACGTGTGTCTTAAAGCTTACTGAGTTTTGGCTCAGTCATTGAATCAGGGCTGTTATCTAGAATAAGTGAAGCAATAATGGCAGTGCTGCTAAGCATGCGTAGTGTGCTTTTTGCTTACTAAGGAGCAACATAGTCACATGCTTCTAGGATTAAGGTAAATTAATCACTTAGATTGGTGCCAAGAGGTTGCAATGTTGAGAACAGAGGTAGCTATACAGGTCCCCATTAAGTTCCGGTTGCCACAGCTTAGGGGTGGGGCACAAGCTTTGCTGGTAGAAGAGCTCTGTTTTAGTTACTGCAATTCCTCCATCAGAACCATGAAAACCTATTGCCAGTCCATATAGACAATACTGAGCTAGAAAGACCAATGACATGACTATTGAAAGGCAGATTTTAACGTTAAATTCACTAGGGCACAATCCTATGTATGTTTAGACAGACACAAGGCCTGCAGTTCCGTGCTGGCCAGGGAAATTCTGGGAACTGTAGGACTTCCATTACTTAATCAGTCATGATTAAGTAACCCTATTGATGCCAATGGTTTTTACTCTTATGCATGATTAAATCTGGATTCAACCTACTGTAAGTATTTTAAGCTGTTCAGATGTAACTTGAAAAACTACATATACCAGCTCACACAAAAACTGCATTGATTTTTTCCTTAAGTGATCTACTTACCATTGGAAGGACACTTAGGATAATGATTAATGAAAGCTGTGTGCTATGGTACAGAAATAAACTAATTGCCTGTGTTATGGGAGATAGCTACTTCTTGAAATTTTAATCAAAAATGAAAATTAAAAAATCAATTCTTAACCAAAAAGCAAAATTGGCAAAGATCAGGGTCACAATTAAGGAAGGGAATAAAATACTGTATTATTTTACCTGCTTTATTTCTCCTGTTTCGGGGAAGCAGCACACACAACTGTTTATTCACACGTTCATTCATGTATTCCCCTACTAGTGAAATTAATACCAGATTCCATAGCTGCCACTGATTGAATGACTGTGGAATACATTGCTAGCCAGATAGCCCTTAACCAATGAGGTGCTCTCATTTTCAAAGCGGCACCATCAAACAAAAGATATTGGAAATGGAGGCATTTGTTTGTAGAAGCAAATAGCAAAGCTAACTTTCAACCATGCACAAACATGCTGGACAGAATTGCCCAATGTGCAGGACCCAGTTCTTCAAACTTGCCACATGAGGGATGAAATGAGCAAGTACCTTTGCAAAGCCTGGCTGTAGACAACAGTTTTTCCTCTAAGTCTCATTGCATAGATTTCTGTGCAAAGTTTTCAGACAGACGTGGTCTTAAGCACAGAATCTGTTTGCAGTGCAAGAATTGCTCAAGGCAGGGCCTGCCCAAGCACTGAGACAAATTAGGAAACGGTCTGAGACACCAGAATTTTAGGGGCACTTGTAGCATTCTGGGAGAGAAAGGTGTGAGTTTTGGTTATGGATGCAGTGCAGAAAGGCAATGCAGCAGCTCAATGGTAGCTGGGCAATATCAACTACCTCTGGAGTCTCTCTAACTCTCCAGATATCCATCTACAGTGGTATCTCGGTTCAAAAATTTGTCGTGAACTGAGTCAATTTTCCCCATAAGGTACAGTTTAAATAAGGCTACTCCATTCTGAACCATATGTATGTAATTTTTTTAACCACAAAAATATGAAACAAAGTACTGTACAGTACAGTATGAAGAGAGAGAGCACTTACCTTGCTTGAGGAGACTTCTGGCATGGAGGACATGAAGGTGGGTGGGGAGGAGGTTATTGTTTGGAGGGAGAGTCTGAGGTCGTGATCTCAACTAGAGGAAGCTGCGACCACGTGTCAGAGTGGGGAAGGTGGCTGCATTCGTGTTTGTGCGGAGAAGATGGCTGCAATCATGTTCGTCACCTGATGCGGAGTTTGCAAACGAAAGCAAAACTTTGCTGAACTTTCTGTTCACGAACCAAATTGTTCACAAACAGAAGAGTTTGTGAACTGGGGTATTACTGTACTTAACTAAAGGAACAGGTTGTGTTTTCCCCACCTATTAAAATGTTAAGGAAAAACAGTTTTTCACACATGGTATACATATTAGCAACCAATATTTCCTATATTACAATCTTCAGTGCTTTTCATTTTGTTTTGGTAAATAATGAACAGTTTCTGTCATTCCAAGAGTGAAAGGACATTTTCCTTATGTTTTTGTGTAATTTGTGGTTAACATTGTTTATTTTTATTACTTATTTATGCATGACACTAAATAACAGTACTACTACTAATCATATTCATACATGGTGACATACGCACACATGCACACAGCCACAGATATGTTGGCGTGTGGCATTATATTTTTCTTTGGAGGCATGGACTACAAACTCCAGGGTCCCTGAGGATGGCCAAGGTGAGCATGGGCTTCTCTTTGGTTTGCTCCAATGTCCTTGTCACTGCTGGTCTTAATGATATTTTGCAACTACTATGCATACACCAGGTAATAAGTTTCCAATCAGCTGTTGCGCTTCTCCCAGGAGACTTATTTGGTTCTTATAAGCAGGACAGTACAGCTCTCCTGGTTCTTTCAATCATCCCATAGACTTTGGAGTTCCCAAAGCAACTGAGGGCACTGATCTGCAGTGGTTCCACTCCTATCTGCCAGAAGGTGTTTCTGGGGAGCTCTGTTCTGCTGCATAACTCCATTTTGTCCCCATGGCTTTTTGACATCTTATGAAACTGCTGGGTGAGCTTGCTTGGAGATGAGGGCTGAAATGCCATTCATATGCCTTTTCCCATCATCTTCAGGTGCAGTTTTGGATATCCTGAACTGGTGTTTGGAGTTGATGATGGGATGAACACCATCTAAGAAACTGAAGCATGGCCAAAATAAGACTGGCTTCTTTTCTTGCTCTGCTCTGCTCTGGTGTGGTGTGTGTGTGTGTTTTGGTTGTACGTATGTTTGTCTCTGAGCATCAATGGTTACCATTTGTGGATTGGGTGCTTTGTTGTGCAATGTTGGGGCAGATATAAGATTTGGCTTTTGGGCTCAGACTCTTCATCTGCCTTGTACTCAGTTGCATCCTTGAGCCTCATCAGTTTGCCTTCTGTGAAATGGGTGCTGACACACCAAACTGTGAGTTCAGAAGGGTGGTTTCGCATTGTGGAGCTCAGTACGTACTTCTGCTTTGTGCATAGCTTTTGAAGCATACTGTTTCTCCTGAAATCTTGCTAATTTGCCTTTGTAAAATGGTTGTTTGTGACTGGCTATACCCATCAATGAAGCTGTTCTGCGAATGGGCATCTCCCTCCTCACACAACATCTATGTGTGGGATTGCTTATAGCATTCTCCCAAGATTATCAAAGTCTCCACCAGCTCCAAAATGTTGGGGGGGGGGGCCTGTTGTAGCAATACAATAAGATTCAGATGTGTCATAAGGCAACACAGGACTTGAACAATATGGGACTTCTTTGCTAGTCTTGCACATTCCATTTTCCCCATTGGGAAGACCTAAGAAAAGTGCAAGTGCATGGAAAGTCAATTATATGCCAGCACCAATTGTGATGTTGACCGACATTATCACTGATCCCAAAGCATGTCTATGTTAAAGCAAAGCCTCCTCTCTGGTCTTGAACCATCTGGGCTTTTCATAATGGAACAGAATTACTGACATCTGCTCAATGGGCTGAATATTGCTAAGCTTGCAGTTATAATGCCTTTGGGTAGCAGACAGTGCAAATCTAGAGCGCTTACTTTGGTTTGTTTCACCATAGCCTCAAGTTGTGTAAACAGAGGATTTGTAGGGCATTCAGCAGTTCTTTGCAGAAAAGAAAATCAGCTATGAACATTCAGTTCCTGTAACCCAACATTTTGCACATTTGGGTTGGAAATGCTGCATTGTAAGCAACTCCCTTCTGTGTCATGGAAGAGCTAGGGAGTTCTATGAATGAGGTGGGGGGTGGGGGGTGGGGGAGATACAGGAAATGAGTAACCTCTTGCTTGTGCAGAGCAGAATGTTTTTGTGTGTTTTTTCCTGGAAAAGAGCCATCTACACCGAAAGATTTCTCAAGCGTTGTGGCTACTTCTGGGGATTTAAAGTGTATATTTAACACTTTTGTTCAACCAGCTGTGCCCAAGTGGCACACTTTGACACTAAACCAGGGGTGTTACCCGAGATGGATTAGCCACCCTATTTACACTTACTGCTAAAACTGGATATTTTCCTATGGATTGGTCAGTAGGAATTGTGGTTCCTATTTAAAAGAAAGATCCAAGATCTGATCCTAAGAACTATCATCCTATATGCTTTTTGGGTATAAGCAGCAAATTATATGTGAAGCACCTCCTGGATAAGGGCAGACTCAGAAAAACCTCTGTTGGAAGAGCAAGTTTTCTTCCTCATTAGATCAGCAGCTAATCCTTGCTTTGTGCTATATGGTGATGCCAGAATTCTTCTGTGATAGCTGCAATGGGATTAAATGAACTTTCGAAAGCCTTCAGTTCATACTGCAATTGGGAGCTTTTACCAGTTAACTATTCCAAACTAAAATCCTGGTGTTCAGGAGAAAAACAAAGAAATACCAGTGGAAAGTGGCTAACCAGTTGCTGGAGCAGGTCGACTCATAAATATTTAGGTCTGAAGTTTAAAAATGGTGAGTCTTGAGCTGCTTCCAAAGCTCTTGCACTGGAAGCTAATGCAAGCACAGTTTTGAATTTCTCAGCTGGCCCAGACCTCCTCAGATTTCACCATGGTAAGTTTGGTCTTTAGAAGAAAGAAACAAGAGTTTGCTCTATGGTTGTTTCATACCACCATAGCTTGTTGTGTTGGCTGAACCCAGGATCATGGTTTCCACAGTGCTGGCATGTGACTACCACAGAGCCCCTTGGAAAGAGCAGAAACTGCTGGAGCTTTGCCAGCCTTCCAGCATCTATGTGCAGACCGATGAGTAAGAGGCAGGCAACGTAGACAAGGAGCAATGCACTTTGGGATTGAATTACAGGCACACTGGATGATGGGATACATGCCAATTCAAAGGGACTCAGTGCAGAGGATGGAAGCCATGATAACATAGAAACTACTTGCTCATCCATCAGGCAGATTGTGGTAAACATCCATGAACCATGTTAACCACACAAGGTTCCTTGTCATGTTGCGTGAATGCAGCCAGTGTCATAGCCCTCCAGTTTTGCTTCATTGTTTAACCAGCATCTATGGTGAATTGCTTTTGGGAACAGAGAACAGTGCTCCTCGACCCGGAGCTTTCACTTGAAGCTCAGGTGACAACAGCGGCGAGGAGCGCTTTCCTCCAGCTTCGGCTGATTCATCAGCTGCGCCCCTACCTGGAGTACGACTGCCTTGCAACAGTGACTCATGCGCTGGTGACTTCCCGTCTTGACTTCTGTAACGTGCTCTACGTGGGGCTACCCTTGAAGACGGTCCGGATACTTCAATTGGTTCAGAATAGAGCTGCC
>NW_025336248.1:2394803-2395369 GCF_004798865.1 Varanus komodoensis
GGGTATCATCAGCATACTGATGATACCCAGCTCTACCTCTCGTTTTCCACCAATCCAGGTGAGGCAGTGGCTGTACTGAACCGGTGCCTGGCCGAGGTAATGGGCCGGATGAGGGCCAATAAACTGAAGCTCAATCCAGACAAGACGGAGGTCCTGTTGGTTGGCGGTTCGGGCTTCGGAGAAGGTGACCTGAACCTTGTCCTGAACGGGGTTGCACTCCCTCCTAGGGACAAGGTCCGCAGCTTGGGAGTGCGCCTCGACCCGGAGCTTTCACTTGAAGCTCAGGTGACAACAGCGGCGAGGAGCGCTTTCCTCCAGCTTCAGCTGATTCATCAGCTGCGCCCCTATCTGGAGTACGACTGGTGACTTCCCGTCTTGACTTCTGTAACGTGCTCTACGTGGGGCTACCCTTGAAGACGGTCCGGATACTTCAATTGGTTCAGAATAGAGCTGCCAGGCTGCTGACGGGGACTGGACGTTATGTTCACATGACTCCAGTTCTCCGTCAGCTTCACTGGCTCCCCATTGAAGTCCGGGCCCAATTCAAGGTGTTGGTGATGACCTAT